>NW_015091042.1:4268259-4302948 GCF_001431845.1 Calidris pugnax
TAGCCTTTCGCCGCCGCCGTTCCCGTCACAGGGGTTGAACCCCGACGGTTTTTAGGTGCCCATGGCCAGCGGTTGGCCTTCCGCCCGCGCACGCCCCCCCCCCGTGCCCGGCCCGGTTGTGCTGTCCTGGTGGTGCGGCGGCGATAACGGCAACGGCGGTGAACGGAGGCGACGGGTCCCTGCCCGGCGCGGGCACCCAAGATGGCTCCGCGCTTCCCAGCTTCACCTGCGACACCTCCCCCCTCCCCTCCCCACAGCTGAGACCTACTTCCGCCGAGGCGCTTCCGGCTTCCGCCTACCGGGGGTGGGCCTGGGTAGAGGCCTGGACTAGGCCTCACTTCCCGGAAGGGACGAGCCGAGCCCCGGCACGGCCCGTCCCTTCCGGGTGAGGAGAAGCCGGTGAATGGGTTTTGCCCTGAAGGGGCTGTAATAGAATCACAGAATCACATAATTGTAGTGGTTGGAAGGGACCTCTGAGATCATCGAGTCCAACCACAAAAAAAACCAAAAAAAAAACCACCACACACCACCACCCACCCCTTAAGCACACAACAACAACCACCAAACCAAAAAACCATCACCCACCCACACAACATCCCACCACAAACCAATAATCTTGGGCACTAGAGCATGCCCTGAAGAGCCATGTAGCCATGTCTACACGTTTCATAGAATCATAGAATCGTCTAGGTTGGAAGAGACCCTTGGGATCATCGAGTCCAACCATCTACCCTACTCTACAAAGTCCTCCCCTACCCCATGTCCCTTAGCACTGCATCTAAACGGCCCTTAAACACAGCCAGGGATGGTGACTCCACCACCTCCCTGGGCAGCCTGTTCCAATGCCCTATCAATCTTTTTGGTGAAAAATTCTTTCCTAATGTTCAATTGTTTCCTAATATTCAATGTTTCTTAAATACCTCCAGGGATGGTGACTCCACCACCTCCCTGGGCAGTCCATTCCAATGCTTGACAACCCTTTCAGTAAAGAAATGTTTCCTAATATCCAACCTGAACTTCCCCTGGCGCAACTTGAAGCCTTTACCCCTTGTCCTATTGTCTGTAGCTTGGAAGAAGAGACCGACCCCCGCCTCTATACAGCTTCCTTTCAGGTACTTGTACAGAGCGATAAGGTCTCCCCTCAGTCTCCTCTTCCCCAGACTGAACAACCCCAGTTCCCTCAGCCTCTCCTCGTAAGACTTGTGCTCCAGACCCCTCACCAGCTTCATTGCCCTTCTCTGGAAGGGCAAAAGTTTATCTGTTCGGGCCTGCGCGGGCCTCTTCACAGAATCTTCTAGGTTGGAAGGGACCTTAAAGATCATCTTGTCCAACCGTCAACCTAACTCTGACAAAAATAGACACCCACACAACTGAATTTCACTGAATTTTTAGAGTTGGAAGGGACCATAGAGATCATCTAGTCCAACTCCCCTGCCAAAGCAGGACCACCCAGAGCTTGTCAGAGCATGTTACTCAGGAGCATCCAGGCGGGTCTTGAAAATCTCCAAAGAAGGGGACTCCACACCCTCCCTGGGCAGCCTCTTCCAGGGCTCTGGCACCCTCACCTGTCTTTTGAACGCCTCCAGGGATGGTGCCTCAAGCACCTCCCTGGGCAGCCCATTCCAATGGCTGATAACCCTTTCGGTGAAAAAATTTTTCCTAATAGCCAGCCTGAACCTCCCCTGGCATAACTTTAGAATGAAACGGTAATCCTGAGGGATAAAGGAGGTGTTGGGGGGGAATCCTTGCCGCCTCCTGCATCTTAATTTACTATGTTTCCCCCCCTCCACCTCAAAAAAAAATGAGGTTAATTGGTAAGTCCTCGGGGTGGGTCTTAAGAGCTGCCCCTTGGGCCTGGAGGGAAAGCCTACTTGCCAATATCTTTTGTCAACCTTATGTGCAACACAGCACTGTTAGCTTTTACCAGAATCCAGTAGAGAATACACATTACGTCAAGAAAGGGTAGAGGAGAGGAGGAATAGTAGTGACATGCTTCAAATTATGAGGGGGGCCTCAGCGCATTATGTTTAACTGCATGAAATTGGAGCAATCCTCATTCCCATTCCTTCTTTTTCCAGCTTTGGGATACCACAAGTTGCGGAAATTTCTGAAGAAATCTTGCTTTCTCAAACACCACAGGGTGAAAGCACGGAAAAGGTGATGAAAGTAACAAGGCAAGCAAAGTAGGGTGACCATTTGCACTTCTGTTTTAAAACACATTTCAGGAGACTGGAAAAAAAAAGTGTCTTCTAGCTTGTGCAGACCAGACTTGGGTGTGCTGCTCCCTTGGCCAACGCCAGGGAGTGCAGGTGTGATTCCTCGCTTCTCCTTGTCCTCAGGGCTACAGCTTGGAAAGGCACAGGAGTTTATAAACACTCGTCCTTCTTTTTTTTTTTTTTTTTTTTTTCCCAGCCAATTTATTGCATGAGACAGGCACATATTTTTCCTTTGTGGATCTCTCAACAGACAAAAACTATAGTTGCTGCTGAGGAGATCATGAAAAATGGTATCTGACAATTTCCGCAGTCCTCTGCTAGGAAGAAAGAAAATTCAATAAGAAATCCTGCAGAGATGACAGGGTTGCCACTAAGATGGTTTCTCCCTTACAGGGATGTTTTGTTGTGGGTTTTTTTAATTTATTTCTCTTTTTTATTTCAGAGGAAGGAAATTGCTGCTCAGAATTCCTCTGCCTCTGTTATATACAATTTTCAGAATGCAACATTTCACAGGAGAGAGCCACATACGAGTGCTCACACATACCCTGAAGCAGAATTGCAACATTTACATTTGTTTCCTGTCTTAAGCTCCCACTGGGGACTAAAAATCAAAGAGAGTCTGCATTGCACCCCAGAAGCGTCTGCTTCTTGCTGGTGAGTCATGTGGTACCCGACAAGTCACAGCCAGCGTGGTTTTATTTCTGATCACATGGAAAGTAAAACACACGTCCCTGCTGTGGCTTGAATCTAACACAGGCTCACTAACGAAATAAAGCACTCCAGAGATTTAATCGCTGCTGATGCAGCGGGACCCAGCTGTTCAGCTACATTTTGACTCGGCAAAGATTTCATTGTCTTTTCACATGTGATAATGCACTCGGAAATGACAAGCAAAGGCAAATTTTTAAAGCACACATATGGCTTTGTGTCTAAATAATATATTGGATGTGAAGAAGAATAGTTGCTTGTGCTCTGGCACTATGGCAAACTGCAGATAATTCTTCTATCTTAAGTTCCTGTTCCTCCTAGAACATCGGTGTTCCACAATATACTCATCACTGTTAATAACAGATATCCAACATCTCCAGACACATTAGAACAAACTGCCATTGTTATTTATTTCAGCAACGCTGGGCCTGTAGAACAGATGGAGCAAATATTGCCTTAGCACAAAAGAAGGGAGAGCACGTGGCTCGTTTCCCCTTGCTCTGCTTCTGAGCAGACAAGGTGCACGGAGCCCTCCCAGGCACTGCACACTGGGATGCTGGAAGCAAAGCTGCCCTCAGGAATCACAAGCTCTGGAATACAAGTTTCCTCCCTTTGGATTGAGCAGTTTCCAGTCTTTGACTAATCCTTTCCTTTGAACTGATGGTGTCTGAGGTTCTCGCTTTGGAATCATACAGAATATGAACATATGCCTTGATATGAAAGCCTTATTCGAAAGTGAATGCACTGTGAGATAAGTGGCTGGCATGTACATACATACATGGAACATTTTCCATCTCAGTAGGGGAACACTTTGCAACAGCTGTTAAAATTACTGTTATAAAGCAGGAGACAAGAATTATGGCTAAGACCTCCTGTATGAACACAACTAATATTCTTCAGAAAGCTTAGGATGCTGTTTATAGATACTAGTGCTTGCAAGGATTATGGAGCATATTTTGTGTGATGTCTTGTATTTCACAGGTTACAAGTATATTTTCCTCTTCCTTTCACGGTAACCTGCAGGAGCATTTGCTTTCTTTTTCACACTGTTCTTTCTTTTGCTATTTCCAAAGCTGACATTCTGGCAGGCTCTAATATGCACTATAAGTTCAGAGAGAAGTTAATGGAGTAGCAACAAGCTAAAAGGAACTGGAAAGAGATGTTCTCCATTTCTCAGAGGGGAAAGAAAACAACTGTTACACTGCAAGTCCTCCTTTTTTCGGTTGATAGCACATTTGGACATTTCCTCAGCTAAGGTGAAAAGACTGTGAAAGCAGTAATCTCTCCTTTGTGTAGAGAGCAGGTCGGATACCCCATTTGCAGAAACTCAGCAGCTGATAACTCAGCTTGTCTAGAGAGCATATTCCCCTAACTAGCAATGCCATATACTTTAAAGCTTCCTAAATACTCTGAGAAGCCTCTTTTGATGCAGGCATTAAGCAAAACATAGGGGGGTTTGGGCTTATTTTCAGTGTGCCAAAAAACAGTCAAGGGAAGTTTCTAAACGTGACATTCCTTCTCTATCAAACTACAGTTTTAGAAATCCAAAATGGTACTCACAGAGAAAAAGATGCAAGTGCTGTGGTAGCTGACTCTCAACAAGCCTTTGCTGTAGAAAACAGGTTTCTCTGTTTGCTGTTGAGGGTACAGTCAGTTGGTAAGTAAAGGATCACTGTTAGGGAGGCACAGGCGGTCAGTTCATTCATGTAGAGACCAATATACACTATTCTGTGATATATGTGAACAGATCTTGGCTAACTGAAGTCACCCAGCAAACTCGGAGGTACCTCACCCAGCTGTATTTACATGTTTCTTACACCTTCAGGAGCAGAATCTTTCTACATGCTATGAAACCTGCTCCTTCAGATGAACCTGTGCTCTAGCTTTCTCTCAGCACCTAAGTCTTTCAAAATACAAAGATTAGGCACCTTAGCACTTAAATATAGGCCTAACAGATTGCTAAGAAAAGGTGATTCTAGAGTGCCAGAACAACTCTGTGCAATATTATATGGACAGTAAAATAATCTATGTACTTTGCAGAGTCTTCTCTCAGAAAAAATAATCTAACCTTGGAGTTAGGGATGCGAGGTTTTTAATTTAATTAATGCTACCTCCCACCAGAATTCATTTTCAATTGAATTGTCAATTCAACATAAAGGTCTCTCTTGCAAAAAGCGTGGTTGCTACAAACACACAGCAGCACTCCATTTAAGAAAACGCACCTCGACAAGTCTCGTGTTCATGAGCGTGGGTAAAGGTCAGCACTTCCCAAATTATCTATGTTTAACTGGCCTCTTTTGTGTGAGAAAGAGGAAACGTTAACAAAAATATTACGTGTGTCATGATGTCTGAAAATTACCTGGGCTGCTAGATACAGAGATAACACCTCTCAGTCACTTCTCTGCTTCTGTAAAAAACGAGGGAGAAAAGATTTTATCTTTTTTTGTTTTGTTTGTAGACCTACTTACTTGAGCAAGTAGGACCTATTGCAGGGTGCTCTGTAAAACAAATCAGTCAATCCTTGAAATTACCTGGATGCTTATAGGCAGTGTTTGTCTTATTCTATTTTACCTGCAGATCTCATATCCCTGCTGCATTCAGGAGGCAAGCTCTTTGAAGAGGATCCTCCTCCTTTAGGAGATTTGGGGATTCCCAGATTAAATCAGCTGCTTCTATTTTCAGCTCTCCTCCCCAGGAAGGTGACCAGACTTTAGCAGGTACTGGCAGCTGGCTGTTTTGTGAGCTGACTCAAAGGCTACTAGGGTTTTTTTAGGCAGCTCTTCATTTTCAGCCACGTGTCTGCAAAATGCTGTGACAAAATCCTGTAAAACTTACCATCCAAAACTTTAACACATTTCCTAAGGTAATTTCCCATGTCTTCTTGGGAGAAGAAAAGTAGATTTGTGTAATTCTGTCATCAAATTTAGTGTTGCATCTAGCAACCTATTTTTCTTCAGGATGGTTAAATATGATAGGAATAGGAATTCAGTGAGTAGTGGCACTCTCTTGCCTTATTTCTTCAGGCATCTGATTCAAACAGTGCATCCCCCCCCCAGGTGTCAACAACAGAGTTGCATCAGTTTAAGCAAATTGTTAAACCTGTGTAACTGCAAAGACAAGCCTTGTGGGACAATAAAGATTTCTCAAGTCTTAATCAACCCTAGCTGTGGTTTAAATGTTTGGGGAGTTAAAGGGGTTTCTGTTGAGACCTCGGCGTAGCTGTGCTGAATCACAAAATCTCCTTCTTAGTCCTGCTGAAGATAACAAAGTGGTCAATCTGAAGCAAAGGAGCTTGTGTTTGGTTACTGGGTCTAAAAAACCTCAGAGGAATCAGTAGACTGAATGGTAGTACACTCATCCCCTCTTAAACAGGTCTCCATCCCACTGTCAGAGGTTGTAATCCTACTTTATCTCCAGCAAGCCCGTACGTGCAAGCAGGGAGTGGGGGGAAATAGGAAGGAAGGAACTAACATTTAGAAGCCCATTTTCTTCTTTGCAGACAGCTCAGTTTCAAACAGAGCAGACTAGTTAAACTGCAACGAAGAGGGAGATGGTGGTGGTGTTTGAAGGGGTTTTGTTCTGCTTTTGAGGAGAAAGTAAAAGAGAAGTATAAACTTTTAAAGTGATTTCAGCTGAGTTGTCCAGTTACATTGCTAGGGTAAATCTCTCCCACACTCTCTGCCTTCACAATGAGGAGGGCCACTGCCCAGGCTAGCACATGGCAAATGTGCCACCGAGCCATGGCATGGCCTCTTCTCATGGAAACCTTTGGCAGGTACCTGCTGCTGGCTTCTGGGCCCCAGGGCTGGCACAGGCTGGGAACCTCCACACGCTCTGCATACGCCTCCCAGCAGGATTAACTAGCTGCAATTTTAATTCCTGCCCATGCGTTTCTTCTGTTGGGCAGCAACTGAACACGAGCCCAGCACTGGGTTACACCTGCCCTGGTGTCTGCAGGGAGGCCAGTGCAGATGTAAACAGATAGAAGAAACAACACCTTTTGTTTGTCTGACATCAGAGCAACACAGCTTCACAGCTTCTTTTTGGTAAAGCTCATCCAAAGCAGTTTTTTCTTCCTTTCAAGAGGCAGGCTTGTTTTGAAATATCTGTGAAGAGAAAGGTGCCTTTTATTTCTGGCAGAATGTGTGGGATTTGAAAAGCAGAGAGGGGAAGATCAAGCGGTGCAGCAGGGATTCACCAATTTGTTTGAATTTGTCTGTCTTACTCCTGTTCTCTATCAATCAGCACCTCTTAAATCCAAGGGTTTTTTCTAAATATAAATGACTCTGGCTGGATCGTTCATGTACTTAAAGATCCATTTTGCTGGCTCTACTCCCTCTTTTCACTTTTGCACATAAACATAATCCCATAGAAACCTCCTACCAATGCTGGGTACCCCCTTTAGACATGCCAGTTTAAGATTGGCAGGGCACCCAGCCCATGGTTATCCGAGCAGTAAACTGTCTTCCTCCACTAGAAAGAGGAAATTGATCCCAAGTAAGGTTTTCTTTTCAATGTCAGTGGTGATACCTGGATGCCCACCTTCCCCTCTCCCAGTGAATGCGGTAACCATCCTAGTGATAAAACTGCATGAAGTAAAGCTCATTTTCCTCCTGATTCCTGTTTCAGTTTCAAACTCCAAAGCCAGCTTCCCTACAGCTGGCAATCTGAAACGAGTAAGCTCATGCCACACACTCCTCCCAAGTTTTTCCCCACATGAAGGCAGCAGTCAAGCGCTTTAATAATAAAACACGGAGGCTTCACAGACTCGTAACCTCAACCACAGTTTTGGCTTCATTTCTTTCCCAGTGACTACAGAGGAGCATTGCAGAACTGACTTGGTGCAACGCTGTCAGCTGACACGTGAAAGGCCATCTGAAATGCCTGCCCTCTGCTTCCCCACATCGATACACAAGTCGTCCAGTCTCACAAAACCTCAGCCACGAGCTCACCGTTTTGCACAAGCAGGAGAGGAAACGTAGGCAGGTATAGAAAACCCCAAAGGCAGACCTGAAGCGAGGGAGATGTTAACCACACGCAGCTCTTTCTTCAGCAGGTGTGTGTCAGTCCCCAGCAGCAGGTGGGAGCCCGCACACACACAAACTCACACACTTACACACACTTTTACTTATAAACGTACGAACTTATACTTGGAGTCTGCAGGCAACAGCTACACCAAGCCCCAACCTAACCCTAATGACCTGGGCAAGTCCGTGCAGTAGCAGTGGCCTTGCAAAGAGCAGAACTATTTCTCAAAACAGACTTTTTATACAGCAATGCAGGCTTCAGGGGGAAGGAAAGGGGGGAGAAGAGTATTCTTGCATTGGTGTCTCATTCAAACTGCATTTCACTCCTCTCTCTTCCACTTTTCCAGAGGTTGGCATTGATTCGTAGAGTGGCAACACATGAATCTTAGTCTGAGACTAAATCACATTGAACAAGTTTGTTCAAAAGTAGTACAGAAAGATCAACTGTAACAGCAAATTATGAAGCTGATATAGAATACAGAATGGTTTGGGTTGGAAGGGACCTTCAAGATCATTGAGTTCCAACCCCCTGCCCTGGGCAGGGACCCCTCTCACCAGCCCAGGTTGCTCCAAGCCCCATCCAGCCTGGCCTTGAACCCCTCCAGGGATGGGGCAGCCACAGCTTCTCTGGGCAACATGTTCCAGTGTCTCACCACCCTCACAGGAAAGATTTTCTTCCTAATATCTAATCTAAATCTCCCCTCTTCAGATTTAAAACTGTTCCTCCTCATCCTATGGCTCCACTCCCTGATCAAGAGTCCCGCCCCATCTCTCCTGTAGCCCCCTTTAGGGACTGGAAGGGGCACTAAGTCTCCCTGGAGCCTTCTCTTCTCCAGGCTGAACAACCCCAACTCTCTCAGCCTGCTGTATCAAATCCTGTTAAGTTTTAAGTGTAATGTGTTGATCTGCAGTTGATCTGCACTTGTTCCAAATAGCCACAAAATACGGCATTTGAAGAACCACTGCATTTAATTATAAGGTAGTTAACAAGATGCTGACTTTGTAACATGCTTTAGAACGTTAAAGCTGCTCTAAAAATAACATTAATACAGAAATTCAATTAGCTTAACTCAGTGCTGCAAAAAATCCTAAAATCTGCCCTTAGAACAGGTTCCCTTATTAAAAATAAGACAGAGCCCCACACAGTCACAGTATAATCCATTTATTAGCATACCTTGTGAGCCATTGGTGTTGATCCAGGGGACACGACAGTTTTGGCACTTGACTGATTTTGGAGGTGCTCGGCCTCTGGTTTGTAGAAAGGGATTTTCACAGGACTGGGATACTACACAAAAGAATGTTTCTCCTTAAGATGAGGAATTAAATATTTTTCTTAACACATAAAAATATAAGCCCACGAGATGTGCATTGGTCTGGGTCACAGTGCCTTGTTCCACAAGGAGTGGTCCCAAGCTGGTTACCTGCAAGGGCTGTTCTGTTCCCTCCAGCTGCAGGAGATTCCCAGGGAGTCTGACAAGATGGTGTTAAATACCACAGCGCAGTTCAACTCTCCAAGGCTTTCACTTGATTGCTGAATATACACATAAAAATCTGTCTTCAAGTGGTTTCACCACAGATATTTTTTTTTTTTTTGGTTAATAGACTTAAGGATATTGGGTTCAGAAAGGAAGGAAGACAGGAAAAAGGCAGGCACAACTCTCTTACCCCCGAGATAGCAAATATCCATGTTCCTAGTTCCTCACCAACACCTCTGCTAATACCTCTCAGAAACTGATCTCTGGTTTCTATTCTCTGCTACAAGGGTAAAAGGGTTACAAGGACAATCAACAACATCCTGTCCAGGTTAATAAACAGCTGCCTGATTAATTACAGCACAGAACATAATTCATGGAAATCATCAGAACAGCGTTCAGCGACAGGAAAGGGAGAAATCTTTAATCCAGCTTCAACTGGCCAAAGCCTGGGCTGGTGTGAAGACAGGGCTGATAAGGGCACTGCAGGACAGGGAGACACTGGCACTGGGTCAGCCTTTGTAGAGCATTGGGGCATTCCCTCAGAGAGGGATACCTGGAGCACTAATAGCTGCTCCCTAAACCCTTACCACAGCCAAGGTTCTGCTCCTGCCCGTGCTCCCAGCCAGTGACAGTGACATTCCCTTTCCCACATCACCAGCACATGCCATACTGCAAGTTTAAAGCCAGCTCCTGCACACACACATAATACACAGCGCTGAAAAACGCTTCCAGCGTTGCCTACGATAGAAAATCATACTGAAAATAATCAGCAGATGGCACAGCCTTCCCTGGCAAACTGCATTCAGTTCTGGGTACCAAAGCTTAAAGATCCAGCAGAAAGAGAAGACATGGAGAGGGAGTCAGCATGTCATCAGATAGTCAGGCCATTTCGGTTGAAGAGAGACAGAGAAACCACAATTTCAGAAAAGGGACTATCTCTAGAGTAACGGGTGACAGAGACTATACTGCCATCGCTGAGAACACAAGGACAGATGGGATTCAATGAAGACAAAAGGCAATTAATTCAGGAACCATAAAAAGAAATTATGTGCTATGGAGAATAAAATTATACTGGTTCTCATTGCCAGAAAATATTGAGGCTGAGAGTTTAGTTGGATTAAATTAGGGATTAAACATTTATATGAAAGATGAAGGCTGGTTACATTAAATAGCTTTTTAAAAGTTAGGGATATAAACTCTCACTCCGTAGGAAAAAAAAACAAATCACAAAAGGATAGTGCATAGTGTTTGTACAACACCTAGAGGACTGAGTACTTGTTCTTCTATTTTTAATGATAATAATAGGAATGCAAGTAATTAATTTAAATGGGCCAAGAACAAAATTCCCCAAAAGGAAAGGCTGTTAAAACTTGTTCAGCACAAACTCGCGTGTACTATCCTTTGAAACACCTGCTGCTGGCCAACATTAAATACAAAATACAGTCCCAGAGTGGCTGACTGACAACCAGGCAGTTCAAGCAAGCTTGAGAGCAAAGCACTCGAGTTTGGTTTGGGCCACAGCCCCACTTTAAACAGTAAAGAGCAACAGTGGTGCTCTGAACGGGTCTGAGGAGATTACTCACTCCCTGTGTTTATTGTGTATCTATATCCCAGGAGTTTTTCCATGTTTCATGGGAGAACTGTGAACACAGAGATATTAAAGACTAACATCACAAATAAAGGGCAGCTAATAACTACGGTGAATGAGGTACCAAGAGAAAGTCCCCACGATGCTGTTAAATCATGACTCAACACCTGAATGTTTGAGATTAACAGTACATTCGGATTTAAAGAAAAATAACGTGTCTATTTAGCCTTTTGAGGTCACATTTTTAAGTTCTTCGTAGTAATCACAAGGGCAGGAAAGCTATTGTCTCTTAAAAATGAAGATTTACTCTCACACCAACAACTAATTCTAGGAGATGCTGCTTTAAGGAAGAAAAAAAACCCCAACCAAACCAAAAACAACTCAAAAGAACCAGTATATTGAGAAAGCAGCAATAAAACCATAGCATCTGGCAACTGGAAATGTGTGATACGGGATTACAGCAGGAGGAACAAGCATCTCTTCACAGGGACAGACAGTTTAAAAGGATGATATGGGAGCAGACCTGCTGTTCAGAAGAGAGAACGTTCCCCCTAAAGACATAACAGGGAAGGAAAAAAAACCCCAACTGTTGGCCTGTTCCTCACTTGAGGCCAAATCTTCTGATTCCTGGAATTGAAGAGAGCTGCTATGAAAAAATATCTGAAGATTTCCACTATGCCAGAGCCTGGTGCCATCTTCTGAGCATCTCACCTCTCCTTGCAGCATGTTTCAAGTACACAAACATACAGAAACGGGAGCAGATTCACAGAGGCAGGTATCTCTCCACTTCTACCATTTCCATGTGGCAGGGTGAAGGAACAAGTGTGATTACATTATAGGACTCAGACAGTCAGACCAACATAGACTTATCATTCTTATCAGTGTGCACCTGCTTTCTCTGCTCAGAGATTATGGACTAAAGTGAAACCAAAGACTTTAAAGAATCAGCCATTAACTGCTTTTCTCCCAGTTCTATGTTAAAGTCTTTTCCCAGCATCCAATGACAAAATAAATCTCTGTCAGTCAGTCACAGGCCAGAAACCACAGCCTTTTCTGCTGCTGTGGAGCAAAAGGACGACACGTTGAAGTTCCTAGAGCTCAGACATTTTCATTTTAGCTTGGTCACTTTCTTGATCCAGGGTACGTATTTGCTGACCTTTGTGTACACACCAGGGGAATCCTTCCGACCGCAGCCGTAACCCCAGGAAGTGATCCCCAAAATGATCCAGCGCCCGTTTGACCTCTGGCACATGAGTGGCCCTCCGCTGTCACCTTGGCAGCTGTCCACCCGTTTCTCTTCGGAGAGATTCCCGGCACAAATCATGCGGTTGGTGAACTTCTGCCCATAACGGGCCTCACAGTCTTCCCGTGGGAGAAGAGGCACCACCCCCTGCAGCAGGGTTCTCGAATAGGACTTCCCTGGAACAGAAGAGACCAGCCAGACCAATTCACCTACGGGCAACAGCAACGACCTGGAGCAACGGTGCTCCACACAAAAGCAGATGTTTGTATGTTTAATGTCAAGACTGCAGCACAGAAATAGGCCAAGCTCAGCATCTCTGAACCACCAGAAAACAGTATTGCCAAGCCAGACCACAAAAAAAGAGCTGTAAGATCAAAGAAACGGGGAAGAGGTTGGAGAAAGAGGTGACATCAAAGGATGAGCCTTACTCCTGGTTCTGCCAATAAGTAACTTGAACCTCGTTCAATTTATTTCACCTCTCTGAGCCTCCATTTCCTCCTCTGTAAAACACGAGCAGTGTTTTCTCAAGAGAATAAATGCAGTAATATTTGTGAAGTGCTCAATCCTCAGAGAAGTTTTAGAAGATGTTTCAGAGACGTCCAAATATTATTCAAAGGGAGCTCACTTCATTTTGGCCAGATTTGTCTCTTTTTGCTCAAATCTCTTTATTACCCCAGACTTAGGCAGAACACAAGGTTCCCATGCTATATTAGAGTGTGACCTTTCTGTGCCCAAGGTTTATAGGAAGTTCACAAGGTAGCAGGTAACTGCGCCTCTCGTTAGGAAAGCCGGGTTTCGTGTGTGGGAGGGATTCCAGCCATTAAGTCCCAGTACAGCTTAAGGGAGCTACATGGCCAAGTTTCTCCTTGATCCTCCCCAGAAACCCCGAAGTGACATGTGCACCTGGTGCAACTCACTCCAAAGACAAATGTATATTTGCAGTGAAACGCTTGGGGTAACAGCTGGGAAGGATGGAGAAGTCCAAAATCAACAGACAAGCTCCTGGGGCTATTTGCCTTTTGGCAGCGAGTCTTTCTGAACATATGGCTTTGCTCCAGTGACAGCAGCCCCAGAAAGGCCTCCTTGCCCCACGCCCTGTGTTGCACCTCTGAGCCCCAAATGGGGGAGGACTGGACAGCTGGTTATAAAGTGGTGTTTAGAGTTCAAAGCTGTCTCCAGACCTCGGTAATGCATGCATGTCAGGACTCCACTGAGCCCAGCATTTTAAAACATCACCTTGAGAGTGTTAAGTATTTAATATTTAATACTTTCTAGAATATTCCCTGCTCCCTTTTACCTAGGAAGCTCCATAGCAATGTGCTGCAAGAGGATAGGTACAGGCTGTTTTGAACCTAGTGCAGAAAACAACCTCAGAGCCCAACTGTCCCTGCAGCAATACCCAGGGAGATCAAGCAAGGTTGTCCGAGAGAGATTCCTTCCACCTCTGAGCCCCTACTTCACTACTACAGTATCATGAAGGCAGGTCATGGAAACATGGGGGCCTCCCATAGGCTTTATACACCAGCTCTGCACAGGCTACTGCCTAAGGGATCTGCTGTGGGCAAAAAAAGGAGGGGGGGGGGGAAGAGAGGACTGCAGCCACACAGCAGCATCACCCTCCCACAGCTTCAGAAGGATGCTACGGCAACCAAAACTTCCACCATGGGCATGCTCAAGAAGCCTCAAAATGAGAAGAAAACACAATGGCACAAAAATCATCTCGCCTCTCTGCTCCTTGGCACCATGTGCTGGCACAGGCAATAGGAGCAGTGTAAACATGGCCTTGAGTTGTGCAGACATAAACTAATGGCCCGTGTAGGCTCCTGAACTCAGACTTCCCCAACTTTTTACCTCCTCAAAGCCCCATCGCTCACCTGTGTCTCCCCAGCCAGAGATGATGCAAGCCTCCCTGTTGATGTCGGACTTCTCTTTCCTGTCGGGCAGGCAGACGGGCAGAACATGGTGATTGAAGGAGAGACAGTGCCCATCTCTGCCCCGCATCCGGACAAGAGCAATGTCATTATCGTTGCTGCCAGCCCAGTAGTTTCTGTGGAGGACGATCCGCTCCACAGGCAGCTCCCTCTCAAACTCGTCCTTCACGCCCGTGTGGTAATCGCCCACCCGCAGCAGGTAGCGCCGCACATCAACACCAAACCTGGAGAAAAAGATGCTCAAGGTCTTGATAATTCTACAGCCTCACTCAATTTTCAGTTGCTGAGAGACTGAACCACATCCTGACACACTGATAAAACAGTGCCAGCTACATCTTTAGCAGATGTGATAACGCCAGCTGTTAGGGTGAATCGATATCCCATGCACAAGACGTTTTTTGGGGTTTTTTCCCCTCTAAAAAAAGGGCTGCAACATTTGCAAGGCATGTGACCTTGAGTTCACAGTTCCTTAAAGCACTGCAGAATGGCAAAATGCTGGTTCCCTTTAAGTTGTAAAGCCTCAAAGTTAAGAGGGCAGGTGTAAGCAGTGAAGGATAAAGCAATTTGAATCATCCCTAGAAGTGTTCCCAGATCACACACATCATAACCTGAAGGTCTCATTTTAGAAACATTGCTCCTGTAGTTCCACTGGGCTGGGAGGATAGCCTTGCATGAGGTTATTTGCCCATCTTTGAGTATCCCTCAGGGTTCCCTGTTCACCAACGCACCTTTTGAAGCAGTGGGCTGCAGTCACTACCCAGCAGCTGCTGATCAGCGTTGCCCCACACAGCAGACGAGTATCTCGACGAAAACCCTTCAATCTTAGTGAGGCTTGCCACGGCCAACCTCCTCTGAAAAAGAAACAAGGGAGTAACAGGCATCACACACAGAGAAGCTGTTCTCTTTTCCCATCCCCTCTGCCTCATCTGGGCTCAGCTGGTGTGCGTTATCCCCTAGATGAGCCCACTGGTTCAAATAAAGTTCAAAAATCTCCAGTGAAAACATGTGAATGTATTCAGCATTTGCCAGGCTATTTCCAGAGCCTGTAGGAAAGCTGGAACGAGTTCTGGTTATACAGGGTAGTACCTGAGAGACTTGTTTCCACCTATGATCCTTTTCTTGCGACGGTGAAGCAGGCGCATCCCACACACACCAGATGCTGGACCTGCACAGCAAAGTTAGAAGCAGTTAGGTAGGTACCTTCAGCTTAAGTATGATGAATTGGTGTCACAGAGCCAAACACCATTCACCTTCCCTGAGGGCATTAATCCTTACAGTAGCTGACTGCATTGTGTTGTCCATACGGAATTCATAGAAGATTTGATCCCATAGTTTTCCTCAGTTTTGGTGGAGGTGCTCACCTCCAGTATCTGTAGTCTTATGCCAGGAGTGGGACCTCTACAGCTATTTCCTCAGTGCTCTAAACCCCAAAGTTTACTCATGGCTATGGCTCTAAGGAAAGGTATGGTGACTTGGCTGTGGGGAAGTTCTGCAGGCTCAAAGGCCTGACGTGGGTGGAACTCCTCATTCTGGAGCACCCTGTGCTCCTAAGAAGAGACAATGAAAACAAGGAAAGAGTAGGAGGTGCAGGACAGGACATGCTTATTTTGTAGGTGAAGTTTCAGCCAAAGAAGAGAAGAACTACAGGAGAAAAGCATAAAAACACTCAGAGATACTACGGCCAGAGCCCCAAATTTCTACTTAGAAGAAATAGGCACGTCACCTGCTTTGATGTCTTGGACTTTCTCTTCCACGTAGTCACAGATCACACCAGCATCCTCGCTGTGCCAGCAGCTGTGAATCCCGGTGTCAGGCCTGACACACTGCCCCAGGGTGTGCTCCGTGCCACTGCATTCTACGTTGTCCAGATGGATGGGCCCATGGCCTTCACCAAAATAAGCCATTGCCCTGGCTTTTGCTGTGCCTCTGCAATTAGAGAGAGGGTGGCTAATCTGCAGTAAGCAGGAGGCAGGTGAACCTGATGCACCAGCACATTTTAAGAGAAATAATATTTGTGTGACTCCACACACAGACAGCAGCACAGTACTTGCTGAAGGCACTGTGAGAATAGGATGCTACTCCCTCAAGCATATGCAGATATCCCAGAACTAAGAAACGAAGTCCCCAAGTCCAGAAAGAAGCAATCCCCCCGAGAGCTGCTTCTATCTATAAGATGGATGTACCAGAATCCTGAATTCTTACCTGAATCCCAGCTGCCTGCAAACTACTGTGGCATCTCGGTCTGTCCAGCCCTCATCACAGACACTGCCCCACTGCCCGTTCAGGAATATCTCAACCCGTCCCTCCTTGGTGCTTTCTCCATCCACCAGCCGCACAGGAGGCCCTGCAGCAGAAAACACATGGGTCACTGCAAGCAAAAACACCAGAGAGTGTGAGGTACCCAGAACTCGGGTTCGATAGGAAAAGATGAATCCCAGACTTCAGCAAGCTTTAAAAAAAAAAAAAAAAAAAAAAAAAAGAGAGAAAGAAAAAGGAAAAAGAAAAAAGAGTGTTTCTACATGAAGACTACGTCCCTCATTTCACCTCTGTGCTGAATCAGAAAATTACATACATGTTAATTTATTAAACACATACTGGAAATAATTAGTGGATCATATTCTGAAAGCTGAATAAAGAGGAGAACAAGAACAGAAGGAAAGTTATTGACTCCTGAGCCAAGAGTGGACAAGCTTAAACATGCCTTGGAAATAAATCCATTAAATTATAAAACTATTATATTATTCTAGGCAAGAGAAGAGTTCTATATCCAAGAAAAACAAAAAAGTTGGATGCCGTCTATTTCAATAAAAAATATTTGACAAATTGGAAAGTCTCCTCTGATAGGAAAAAGGGAGGGTATCAGGCCTCATATAGAAAAGGAAAATATGCTAACTTGAACACAATTCACAACTAATTCACAATTTTAATTAAAATTGTGCCATCCATACAAGAGAGTGCCAATTTCCACATAACTGCTCCTCACATCTAAAGTCCTCCTGTCTTGGCAAGGTGTGACACCAGTGTAACCACACCAGTTACCTAAAGGGTCTAGTTAAAGGGGTCCTGTGTTCCCACGGAGGTGGGACTGAGGTGTCTCATGAGTGAGCAAGGGCACACTCAGGCAGCCACCATTCCTCAGCCCCTCAGGTTTGTTCTAGAGGCTACCAATACAATTCCCTCCAGTTTCAGTTTCTCTGCAGCTCTGACCATGTGTCTGGTGGAGCTGCAGCTCTGAGGCTGTGCCCCAAGACAGCCAGGCCTCGTTCCTAGGAGTTCCTCCTCAAAAAGCAGCCCCCTCACTGAGAGAGCCCAGAGAAAACTACCACATCTGCCTGAGCTTCTGAAGGACCAAGTCAGCAGGCGACACTTCCCCACCGTCCAGGGCAAGAGGCAAGGTGATTTACCCAGGCTGCCATCCATGACCGTGTTGCCTTCGGGGGAACAGCGGACTCCCACGTCCTCAGCGTGTGAGCAGTCATGCTGCCCCCAGTTGCTGTGGGGACAGTCCAGGAGGGACAGCTCTGTCCCCACACAAGCCACATCATCCAGTAAGATAAAGCCTTGGCCAGCAGCATAGTCTCCTTCAGAGGCCAGAGTAGCAGGACCACTAGAGGAAGGAAACAGAACGTAACATTAGAGTCATTAAAACTCATGAATCCCGCAGAGACACCCACGCTCAGACCCCAAAGGAAACTCCCCTGCAGAGCTCAGCTGTGATATCAGTGGCCTCCTGACCTAAAGCACTCAGTGACACAAGGGATGGCAGCCAAGCAGCTTGCACATCTTACCAGCTTCTGTTTTCAGGGAGGTCCTCTCAGACCAGTCCATTTTCTAGTGTCTGGTCAGAGACAGAGTCAGAGAGGCACAGGGGACCAGCAATACCACGGAGGCTGCTTTGCAGACGTGACACCAGGTACATTAATTTGGGGAGGCATCAAAAATACCAACATTTAATTAATTCCACCTCCTTTTATAGGAAGTGGTTACCTGGATCTGAAACGCAGAAAGCTGCAAACTTTTAGGCACTACAAGAGATGACAAACACAGTATGCAGCTGAACTCCAAGGGGAGAACTTATTTTAGTTCTTTTCTTCAGTCTATAAAGCTAAAATTTTACAAGGATACCCTAATCATACTAAGAAATCCACAAAAACCTTAGAGTATCCTTATTTTAAGTCTTCCCCAAACCATACCTGGACGGACAACAGCTCACCGATGGGCTGAAAGAAAAGCATTATGAAAATCCCTAATACCACCATTTTTGCCCTGGTTGTCTTTGTTCAGCTAGGGAAGCAGGTGATGTGTTTAGCTGACAGAGCAAAGGGGGTGGCAGTGCTGAGCTGATACACCTGGAAATTTAAGGTGTATTGAGAGAACTTTCTGACTTTGACGAGGGGTTCATAAAGACAGCATCAAGCATGTTACCTGCTTTCAAAACATAATTATTTTTTTTTTTTGTCCCCCTGGGAAAGGGTGTGGATACCTATGAGTCTGTCCTGAATGAATGTTGTGTAATGGTAATAACCCTTTTAACAAAGACAGCACTGAAGGAAGTAAGGTCCAGCCTATCCCAGTGAAGGGGGATGGAATCGAAGCCCTGAAATTAGGAAGCACAGACACTACACACAATCTCCATCCTACCTGAAGCCCAGCTGCCTGCAGACCACCTGGGCACCGAGGTCTGTCCAGCCATCATCGCATACTGTGCCCCAGTCTCCGTTGTAATAAACTTCTACCCTGCCTTCTCTGGGGCTGAGGCCACCAGCCAGCCTGACGGTGCCCTCTGCAAGGGGTGGGAGAAGGAAAGGTCAGCACTCAATAGGGATGAAAAGAAACAGCCTGCGCCCCACTGCTGAAGTCTCTGTACAGCCCACGAGTAAAAGAAACTGAAGACTCAGATATCTGTGGGTACTCAAAACCCAAACATCTCTGTTTGTCAGGTGAGGATTCACCTCAGCTTTTCCCTGCCTCCTGTGGAAAGCAATGGGAACACCACCACCAAGCCTGGCTCGGATCCGTTTCCACCAGCTTCTTGCTCTCTGCCCCCATCTCTGGCAGCCCTTGTGGGAGCCATACAGAGGAGCCCTGTGGGATCCTGAAGCAGAGGAGGTACCTGCTGAGGAAGCTGTGTGATATGGGGAGTAAGACAGAGCACATCTGACTGGCATAGAGCTGTAGATCTGTACCTGTGAAAGGGTCACAGGAGACCCCAGCATCTTCGATGTGGTCACAGTTCTGCTGTCCCCAGTCACTTTTCTTGCACTGGTCGAGTGAGAGTTCATTGCCTGAGCACTCCACTTCATCCAGCAGGATTGGGCCAGATCCCTGCCCATAGTGAGCCCATGACAAGGCTTTCGGGTTCCCACTGCAACAGTACAGACACATAAGCTCACAGTAAGAAAGGTCACAGTCTTGTGTGCTCAGAGTCTGCCTTGCATAGGGACTATCCTATGCTAGCCCAGCATCCTCCTATAGATAATCTGTACTTCTGGCACAGTGGTGTTACCAACTGTTCACTGAAATACCTTATTGGAAAGTTTTGTAATGAGACCTTCCAACACATAACAAAAATGTGCCCAGGACATGACCAGTTCAGACACCTGAGGAGTCTGAGGTCCTCAGAATGATGTCCTCAGAACATCTCAGCAACAGGCAAAACTCCCGCAGATCTCAAAATGGAATCATCTATTTTAAACAATTCTGTACTAATTTGAATTTTCGAATTTCAAGAATGCTCAGTACACAACAGCTCCCACGTTAAGTGCTGAATGGCATCGAGGAGAACGAGGTGCTCTCTCTTGCTTTCCTATCTGAAGAGGATAAGGGCAGTCAGTGAAACAGGATGTGTTTAAACTTAACCAAGTAAACAACTGCAGTTCACATATGAAAATCACCATGACAAGTTATCATTGAGGCCAAGAAAATTTGCTATAGGACATGCGTGCAAAAATACTGTAAACACAGATCTCGGACAGGGATGCACCAACTTTTTTTTTCCCACAGCATAAGCCTGTAAAACCAACAGGAATTAAGTATAAAATCCTTTTATAGGATGATCGGTCCAGAATTATCTCTCCCGGGGTTTCTGTACACTTCTCATAGAAAGGGCTGGTATTACAGTGAAAGGACATGCTCCCACATTCTCCATTCTGCCTACCTCTATTACCACACCATGACTACAGTGAAAGGACATTCTGCATTCTGCCTACCTCTATTACCACACCATGACATACAGCAGGGAAATTACCTGAGTCCCAGCTGCCTACAAACTACTTCAGCATCCCGGTCGTCCCACTGGTCATCACAGATGGTACCCCACTTGCCATCATGGTAAACCTCCACTCGCCCTTCAAAGCTCTCCTTTCCCCCAACTAAACGCAGGGGGGCACCTACACCTGTGCTTCAAGAAAGGGAAAGAGAGCACAACAGAACAAGACAGAGACAAAGCACATCCAGCAGTTCAGGGTGTAGAACCATTCACCAGCCAGAGGAGGTCTTGGAATACTCTTGTCCCACCCTACCACATCCTCCCCTCTAAAAACACCCAAAAGCATCTGTGATGGCAGCCCACAGTATGAGTGCTGCTAGTCCAGGGCCGGCTCTTTAACTGGCTGCTACAGAGACTAGGACTTTGCTGCCTGCAGACAAAAACCTGGTTTGATAAAAAGGGGATGTGATCATAAGCAACAATAATCTTTCAATGATCATAGAAGTATGCCCACTCTGATAATTTGGGATTGGGAAATGATGGATATTTTTCCACTGGAAGTAAGATAAGGACATATATAGCAGCTGGAAGAAGAACACGCTCCAGTGATTGATTGTATCTCCACAGCTTCACTGCCTTAGATTTTGCATCTTATCAGCAACACTAACACAAGAAACAGGGAGTGAACCTCCCCTGGAGATTTACCTTCCGGAGGGACACACGTTACCATGGCACTTCCCTGGCTACAGGCTCCTGACACGGCTTCCCGGTAGCCACACTGCAGCAGGGCTTTCTCATCCCCGTGGCAGTTTGCTGACTGCAGGTGCAGGGGAACAGGCCACAGTCTGGGATGACTCTTCTTCCCAGCTGTGCCGATCTCACTGGTACAGAGAAAGCAAAAGAGCAATGAAATGTTGTATTTCTGCTCGATTTACAAGTTCCCCTCAGCGCTTTCCACTCTCCAGCACATTGTGGCATTTCACATCCCAGCGAGCTCACTTGATTGGGATTGCATAAAGGGGTGGCTATTTACAGTCTAAGAAGAAAGCACAAGCAAGCACAAAGCCCTTCCCACATTGTATTTCTGCTTGATTTACAAGTTCCCCTCAGCTCTTTCGACTCCCCAGCGCAGTTGAGGCATTTCACATCCCAACGAGCCCACTTGATTGGGAGTGCATAAAGGGGTGGCTATTTACAGTCTAAGAAGAAAGCACAAGCAAGCACAAAGCCCTTCCCGCCATCTAACCCATTTTGTCTTCCTTCTTTCTGCAGAGGGGTTGATCTGGTCAGAAAGGGCACCCTCATTTGAGAGTGATAAACAAACCCATCAACAGGTTCAAACATCTGAAGCACCTTCTTCCTTCTCTATGGGCTTTACCTCCTTACTGTTTGGAAGTCTGAAGGTCCAAATCCCAGATTGCTAAACAGGGTTCACAGTCAAAATTTCTAAAAGAAAATTTACTACACAAACTCCATCTGGTAATACTCAAAAGGGGATACGATCTCACAGCTCACTCATCACAGCCTGGAGCACCAAGCAGAAATTATTGCTTTAAAGATTTCTTGCAAATGCTGGCTGTTGTTTGGGATAGCCATGGAAAGAAAACCCTAGGAAAGGACCCTGGTAAGGGGGAAACAAGCCCACAAAACGAACTCCTCTCCCCCAGCCAACACACTGTGCCAGAGGGACTGTAACCAGAGAGGCCATTCTTTCCAAAGCCACATGAGCATGTAACTCTCACAACCAGACTGAGGTTCCCACCTGAGACCTAGTTGCCTGCAGACCACACTGGCATCCCAGTCAGTCCAGTGGTCAGCACAGATGGTGCCCCAGAGTCCATTGTAGTACAGCTCCACTCTACTGTCTTCAGCCAACCGCACAGCACCTTCCAAAAGAGAAGGGGGGAACAAAAAGCTGCTATCTTCTGATGGAGGTTTCAGACCAGCAAGTCTTGGACATGAACCGCACTTGGCTTTTCTCATCCCTGTTTTGCTGGTGCTGTCACCAAAGTGACTTGAATGAAGGAGCACGGGACGTGGCACCTTGGCAGTTCCAGCAACGGCTGCTGGTGCTATGTCCATTTCAAACCCATGGTAATACCAGCAGGAAACAGGTTCTGCCACAGCTCCAGGATTTTCCTTTTGTGAAAGAGGGGTGATTTTACACGCCACCTTGAAAAGGTGAATGGAAATGGTTAGAATCTCTAATTCTTATGCCATTCCACTGATTTATTTACCATCAATCACCTCACCTCTGAGAGTCACTGTTGCTACAGCTAGATGTTCAGTAGCAGCAGGTGTTCAATTTCTCTAAGAAAAGGAAGTGCCCGTGGAAATGCCCTTTCAATTCCCACTGCACTACAAATGCCTACCACTGCTTAGAAAGCACATCTTCTCAGTCAGATATGTGCTGGGAGAGGGGTACACCTCTGCCTGTAGTACCTCAACACAGGCACACAGCACAACTACACTCATTGTATCCCTTTAATGAAGCTGTCTTTGAAACAGCTTCCACTGACAAGGCAAAAGACTTTGTCATTTCATTTATTAAACTAATGCTTTACCTGCTTTGCAAAATGCAGGGAAAGGGGAGGTCAGAAAACAGGAGGGCATACAGATCATTTTCAAGAGCACTGCACTGGAGTCATGGTACTGAGAGAGCTCAGCTCCCTTTCATGCTTCAAAACAAGGAGCAGTCCTTGTGTTGGCACTGCAAGGAATTTTAAAGTAAGCCTATGATGTACCTTACCACAGAAGATTTATAAACCTAACCACAGAAGACTTTTCCTTGTTATATTTGAACTGCTATAATTACACGAGGAGAGCTCTGATATGGACACTTAAGGAGCAGGAGTGGGTTGTTTTCCACATAACTTAAACTGCTTTCAAAGTGGCATAAGTTAACAGTAAAAAAAAAAAAAAAGAAGTCTCCTTGTATGCGAATGAAAACCTCTATACAAGGCATTACAGCTACAGCAGCTTAAATCCACCCCCTACTAGATACAGACGTTCTTCTCCCACACAGTCCTAATTATTTCGACAATTTGGGACAGTTATTGTACTGTGCTTTTTTCACAGCGTGTCCCACCTGCTGCTTGCAAGTCTGTGCAGGACACATTTCTGGCCTGATCCCCCCCAGAGGGTGCAGCCTGGGTGGTGGCAGGGACACGCAGCAGCCCTTACCTTGGTTACAGTCACAGTTAGCCCAGCCGATGGCCCCCGACGCGAGCCGGTAGAAGCACCAGGGTGTAGTTCCCCCATCCGGGTTCCTGCATTGGTTGTGGTCCCCCAAGCCACGGTCTGGGTACTGCTGGATATAATCAGGGAACTCTGCCCAGTTGAGACACGCCGCCCCGGCCTCGGTGACGGCCAGCGAGCCGTTATAATACCCCAGAGGTCCCACACCGCACACGCTGGACGCTGGGCACAGGAAAGGAGCTGTTAGCATCACTTCAGGCATCACCCAGCAAGGCTCAGACGATGCAGGAGACAGCAGGTGATCTCCTGAAACACATCCTGTCTCTGCAGCCTTCATCGCTACTTGCTTGATTTTTAATTCTCTCACTCTTCAAGGCAGCTGCTCAAAGAATTTTTATAATAGGTACTATCTAAAACACACATTGATCTGAAGTCATGAACTGCCCAGACCTTGGAAATGTATTAACTCTGGGCCCAAAGACAGACAACTTGCACTGATTCCCATTACCATTTACTTCAATATAAGTATTCACTTCCTCTGGAGCAGCACTTGAGCCTGGCACACACTCCTCCACTTCCTTCCCCACCTGCTTTGGCACCTGAATCAGATACTCTCTTAAATTTGATCCTAGGCTCTTTAGAAGATTAATTGCCTGTCTAAATTGATTGAAACTGAGAAGAGTTTAAAATTAGCTATAATGTCATTCTATAAAGCAGGAAGGAGGGAAATGACATTGTATTTCATTGTATGTATGTTCCCTATACACATTACTCTATCACCTGGCTTATCTGGACTTGGCCAAATTATAGGAAGGGAAAGAGAACCTATTTTGCGGGGAAGTGCAAGTGCCAATGTTCCAGGACAGTGCCCATGTGAAATATCACATGCAAAGTGGCCCCCAACAATTTAATATGGTCTTTAATAAAATAAGAAACCTCTCACTTCATAACCCTGCAATAAGAAAGAGGGAAACCAGAACCAGACTCTGTGTGAGAGTGGGCTTTTTAGAGTCTGTAACATAGGAAAAGCAGATTCATAAATGGAAAACAGTTATAGGCTGTTTATTCATTGAAAAAGCCAACACTTCCAGAAAAGCCTTCTGCTGTAAGAGCATGTAGGACAAACAGCAAGGGCACAAAGAAACATTGCCTCGTGCCATTTGCCTTCCAGCTACTGCTGAGCCCAGAGGGGGTCAGTGACAGTAGAAGGTTGACTGCAAGGCACAAAAATGATAAGTAGTTACAGGTAGATGTCCAGAAAACACACCGTGCACTTTGCATCAACTGGGACCCTCAGAAGGTTGGGGGGGTGTATGAGAATTCAGCATTTATTAGAACAGAGGAAAGGTGAATGTGCAAAAAAAGACTGAGGCAGAGAAAGAGATGAAAGGAAAAGGACATGTGGGAGGAGCAGGGAACCACAAGGATATTAGGCATGAAGAAAAGAAAGCAGCCTGGCCATTTTGGGGAAGGAGATAAACAGACATTGAGGCACGCAGGAAAAAAGATTGAAGAAGTGATGGGAAGGAAGGAAGAACGCCAGGCAGCAGTGGCTCATCGTACCTATGGTCTCAGATCACCGCTGCAGGAAAGAATCTGCCCGATGACTGAATTAATAACTTCTTGTTCTTACCTGCACTCTGCAAATGGTTTTGGTTGGGCTGAGATCCCAGGAAAGGCTGGGAAAAGAAACAGAGCAAAAGCAGAGAGATGATTATCCGATGAATAAATATGGGCATGTCCTAAAAGCAGCTCGGCCTTTTGCTGCTTTAGGCAAACACACCCTAGTAACCAGCCTCTTCCCTGCTCTCCCCATTGCTCCTCTTCAAATCCAATCACAGCTCTACCCATTAACAACAAAATGAATAATTACTGGCCTGCAGAGATTTACCCTTGATCAAAGCACTACGTTACAAGGTTCTGCTTGTTCTTTTCCAATAGAATTGGAAACCTGAGTGAGATGTCTATGGAAAGAAAAGCTAGAAGAAAACAATTGTTACCAGAAAGAAAAATAATGAATAACCACTTTTCTCTCCCCATGTATAGGGCAAGCCATTTGTGGCCACAGCAGCAAACAGAGATGTATGTATGTGATGGGATGATGCCCCCAGGGATCCCTGTTAAAATAGTAATAAACATCCGTATACAAAGTAGGAAACACCTTAAGAAGGAAATCCAACAAGGATTTTTGGGGATTTTGTTTTTAATAGATGAGAGTATGATATGGCCTATAGTGTTAGTATCCAAATGGGGTTAAATAGCTAAAAACAAAAAATATGAATCAAAGCCCTCAGAATTCCAGCATCCTGTCCAGCCCCAAGACTGCATTTCCTCTGGTAGGCAGTGTTTTTGGTGGTTATAACTTGACTGCTGGCTGAGAGATAGGGATCTCCACTTCAACACCATTGCACAGTGAGCAGGCAGGTGCAAGATCTTCACAGACCCAGAGCAAAAAGAAGAAATTGCACCCGCTTCTGCTAGCTCCTTGTAGTTTAATTCCTTTCTAAATACTTCTATCTGAACATTTCTAATACTTCTATAGAACAAGGAGCTCTAATTCACCGAGCAGGGCTGTACATGTAAAGAATACTAGCTATTGAAAATGGTTCTGTTTTTCTTCAAAATGCAGTAATTTTGCTTTTTCTTAGCTTCACCCCTCCCTGGAAATGGGGAAGAGAAAAATTTGGATTTAAACCAAATCCACCTCTGGAATAAGCAGGAATAGTTTCCACAGACACCTTACAGAAATGACACCTACTCATGTCAAATGCAATTTTCAAATCAAGCTTATGAGTATGGTCCAGCAGGGGTTGACAAACATGGCTAAGCTCCAGCACCACCCTCCAGAAGTCAGAATGTGACACTGCATATTGAAGATGAATTCCTGACATGGTTCAGAAAGAGCAGATCGGATACCAGGTACGTATGCACAAGGGGATGCAGGAACAAAACAGCATTTAAGTGAAAAACCCTTTCCAGCCAAGAATCCATCTGTCTGCACATTATCAGGCTGTTGCAAGCCCATGTAATGGTCTGCGAACTAACAATGCTGAAGGACTTATCTAAGGATCTCAAAGCTCTTTGCAAAGAGAGGTAAGTGAGCTAAGCTACACCTCTGTGACCAAGCCATAATCCAGGTCCCCCGACTCCTAGCTTTTAGTGTGCACCTGCACACACGTGTAAGCCTGCAGGCGACAGAGGGATGGGCTGGACTAGTAACAGGCTATATATGAAAGCCTGAACCTGCTCTTCTTGGAGACAGACCATAAACGAAGGAGCTGCAGTCCAAGCAATATGCTTCCCTTCTAATGAAAGATTAGTTGCTGCTGCCAGTTCCCCTAGCAGCTTCCAAAAATCAAATCCCCCACCACTGCCCATCACCACCACCAAATTGTAGTGCAAGCAGCCTGTGCTGCAGTCACCGCCCCAGGTCCGTGTGGCTATAGATCATCTGTCCACAACGGCAATAGGGGCAATCAGTCCATCAGCAAAGAACAGAAACAAAGGATCTCTCCTGCCAGGGTCACTGCAGCGCTTGAGAAACATAGGAAACCTGAGCCAAAGCATCTGCAAGCCCTTGTGCATCCTGCTTTCCTGCTTTGCTTCCTCTCCTGAATTTCATATGCACAACGAAATAAATCCCTCCCCAAGCCCCCAGCCCTTCCCAGAGACCACAGCTGCCTAGACGCTTTGGAAAACACAGTCAAGTAATAACAAGATCCACTTACAGCGAGGATATTAAAAGAACCATGTGACTTCTTACGAGCAGATAGAAGAATAACCATTTCTTACCTCCACGCATCTGAGACAGGATAACAGACTCGAGAGCTCTACCAGGAGCCCAAGTACTTTAGGGATCTCCATCCTTCTTGCATAAAGTGGGCAGAAGGTTCTTCAAGCATCACATTCTCGTTCAGCTGCGGGGCTCAGCGGCTGCCTCCTCCCCGGGCTCTGCAGTTGGGCTTCCTCAGGAGCAGGGCACTAGTCGCTCCGCTCCGGAGGGAGCGGGATGCCTCTTCCATTTCTGTGCAGGGAAAGGGCTGTAAGGGAAGAGATCAAAGGTCCTGGCAGCATCCTAGAATTTCACTTTCTCCTTCCTCTCCTCATCTCTTCTCCTTGATTCTTCTCTTCGGAAAGGGGAGGAGGGGAGAGAAATAAGGGAGGAGAACATGCCCCAGAATTTCTCCAGCACCCTTAAAACCGGGAGGAGGCAGGGGAAGGGCGAGTGGGCCACCCCCCCCGGCGCTGTCCCTCCCTCTACCCGTGCTCCGGGTGGGCGCTTCTCCCCGGTTCCAGCCTCCTCCTCCTCCCGGGGGCTGCCTCTTCCTCGGCTCCCCGCAGCCCCACGGCTCCGGCCGGGGCTGGATCCCGCCGCGAAACCTCCAGCAGCAGAACCGGGGAAGGAAACAAACGGCTTGTGCGCGCACGCTTGGCAGAGATTAGGCTTGTTGGGACGGAATCTGGACTTTACCCCCCCGCCCCTTCCCACCGCTGCCTCCTCCATTAGCTCCGCGCAGCTTCCCCGGGTCAAACCCGCCTCAGATTTTGAACCCAGGTAAACGGGAAGCCCAGAAAACTTCACCTGAAGCGCCTTCAGATCTCCCCACGGAAAACCCCACAGGTGGCACAGCCCCCTCCAGGGTGCGTTTCAGCCCTGCACCTTGCCATCGGCATGGGTGTTGCCTCCAGGGATCTTTTCCATCCCGCGTCCCCTTGACCTTGGGCTGTAAAGTTATTTTCAGTCATTGGGTAGGATGCTTTCCAGGGGGCTCATCGTTATTGTATCGCTACGAACAACCCTATGGGGGTTTTTACTGTTTTCAGCTTACTGCTCCTTCACAGGAATTAGGGTTAAGAGGCTACAACAAAAGTTTTATACATTATTAAATCTGAGAAGGGAATTGGTCAATTTGAAGCTGTTCAGTCTTGGAATTATTATTTTATATTTTTAACACCTTCCCTCTATTGCTCCTCAGCTCAGTCTAATGGGCATTTCCTCCATTTATATTCTGATTCTGGAGGGATTAACTCCTGGTGTTCTGCAGCGCAAAACACGAAGGTCACCTTAAGAAATGAGCTCACTTCTGGCCAAGTCTGCTGAGCAGCATTTCCAAAGAAACCTTCAGCATAAAAACAAGGAACAGGCTGATAAAAATCCATTGGCTTGACAAAAAGCCTTCTTTTTTTTTTTTCCCCCCCCTCGCTTATTGCCCATTACTCATTTCACATAACAGTTGTGTGTTGCCTCATCCTCAAGTCACTCATCAAATGCAAGGAAATAACCACTACATGCTGGATCTTTTACAGGAGTGGTAGGAGGGAGCCCTTTCTTGAGTGGATTTGTACCATTCTGGACGCAGTGGATTTGGCCAAGAATTACACTCGGTTAATTAGGAGCAAATCTCCTATATCCTCCTAGCAAGGGAGGCAGATGATCGGGGCAACAGAGGATGGAAATAGCTTTGGTGCTACAGCTTGCTCTAACTCTAAGACAGTGCTGGCAAAAAGGAGCAAAACAAGAAGATGGGAATGTGCTGGAATTTAGAACCAGGTACTCCAGTGAAAACACTGGGAAAGGATACACTGGAGGCAGGATGAGAAAATTCAGAGAAATCTGCTTCTTAGTCAGGAGTACAAAGGTGGTTGCTGCCCCTTCACAACTCCCATAAGACCCTCACCTATTTCCTCCTTTAGGCCTGGAGAGAAACAGCCACATTCAACCCTGGACAGGTACCTATAGAGTTTAAAACCTCTAGCAAAAGCCTGTACTAGATTTCTCTCACAGTAATGTTTAAGTTGCTTTCCTCCAAAGGTGAGGCTTTTCTAGATAAAGTGATTTTAAAGAAAACACAGACCAGTGCACCAAAAGCAAGAGAAGTCCAAGTTTGGTGTTCAGTTTCTGGAGGAGTGACAAACTGTAAAGACAAAGTGAGTTTTGCAGTTGTCTCCTCTGTGGTGGCTCCTCTTTTGGAACGAATTCCTTCTTGCCAAGACTCCCCCTGGTTTTGTGGCACATGGAATGAAATTTTCTTGAGAGAGATGGATCTCAGATTCTCAAAAGCTTTTCATGGCTACGTGGCCCTCTCTAAGGTGGAGAGGAAGACCAAGAAGGAAACGATACTAACATAACTATGGCAGTTTAGATAAGTAACATATATAAAGATAAGGTAGAACATAGCTGCAACTTTCCTGTGTGGGCAAGTTTGGAATACTTGTAAAAACCTAAGTCCACTATTTAACACAAATCACCTTCTCTCCCTAATAAAAGCACAGTTCTATAATAATACGGCCATGATTTCCTACAGAAGCTTTCTGTCTCTATTTTTCCAGATTATTCTGTATTTACCCTTCTGAATAAGGAGCATAATCTTCTCAAATGCTCTTGGCTCTCTGGAATTCAACCTACTTCTCCAGAACTGGCAGGACTATTATTCCTCAAAACCAGCTGAAATGTCAATGCTTCCTCCATAATTGGTCTTCAGTGAAAGCCTAAAAAAGAAAGGTAGTTAATAGAAATCGTACCCAGAGCTGGTGTAATACTCAGGCTGTAAGGAACAGGAGGAAGATCAAGGAATTCCAGCAGATTTGCTTAAATCCCATAAATCCGATTTAGGAGGGTAGAACAGTTAGTCAGCTTTTGTTTAATTCTTTCCCCACCACGCAATCACATACAGGTCCCTTCAGCAATGTTCTTAACCAGTGGGCTGAGCACCAGAACCCAGCTGTCTTTTATTCCCCAGCAACAGCATCACAGGGTGGTACAAGCCCTGAGCTCAGAGAGGACAGTGGCATTCAGTGATGTTACGCACACGAACTATCCATGGAATGATCTCCCAATATGAGCCATATGTCACAGAACATGTTTAAACACCCAATATAAGCTTAACAGTGAGATAAGGGGAAACTGCAGCAGCTCAAATTGCCAAGGACAATCAGTAACCAGAGGATTTTTGGTCACAACACGGGATCCTGAGTCAAAAGAACCGCTACTTTTAAAAAGAAGCGCTGTAAAACCTGGGTGCGTCTCAAAAGCATTCTCCTTCCTTCCTTCTTCCTCCAAACAAATACATTTGTTTAAGGACTGGAAAACCTTAGCATAGTAATTTTAAGCTTGCAGTAGACGTGTGAAAGGTCAGAAAAAACCCCAAACAACTGAACTTGTGAAACTCACTGCGAAGCAGTAAAATGCAAAACCAGTTCTCCAGATTAGCAGGAGCTGTGCAAAATTTCAGAAGTAAAAATAGAACAAAAAAGCATCACTTTCTCCATTACAGCCAGTAATGTATAATGAAACAGTTCTTATATAATGAGACAGTTCTTCACAGACACTAGAATTTGGTACTTTTAACACAGCCGACAGCTTAAAAGATGCAAAACTACACTTGTATTGTAAATTTTAAGACAAAGAAAGAAAAAACCATCATCAACAGAATCTGTTCCTCGCTTGTCTCGCTTGTCTCCTTCACAATAAAGAATGAGCAAGTAGCTCTCCTTCCCAGAGAGCGTCTTTTGAACTGAAAATGCAAAATGTCATAGAACCACAGTGTTTTCCCAAACTGAGATGCAGACATCATGTTCTTACTGACCCTAAGTCCTCTGAAAGACCCAATCACGCCATAACAACAATGAGCATCAGCTACTCTGTGGGATAACGCACTAATGGGCCACTGTAAGTAAGAGTTAAATGAAAATTGCTTCAATAACTTGAAAGCAGCCACTTGACCAATATTGATGTGCTGAACAGGTACCAGCCTGGGGCTCCACAGAATTCTGCTCCAGCTCCATGCAAACTCTACAGTCACACAGTCTGTATGTGCTTGATGCTCCTCTTGCTCTATTTTTAATCACTCCAAAGAATTAGTGATATAAATGGTTATATATTTAGTTCTCTGAGGCACTGCATTTTTCTTACCAAGTAGGTACTGGTCTGAAAACTACAGGGACCTTCCTGCAGTTCTGTGGCAGTGAAAAAAACCCACCAAATCAGAACTAGTAATTAATGACATGATTTCAGTATCGGTCCATGCTTGAACTTTCTCTCCTTCTTTCAGTTTTTTTACCAAAACAACGGAACATTTTGTTGCAGATTATGAGTTTCCAGCCAAACAACAGTCTTGCATTATTTTATTAGAGTACAGACAACTCCATCCATCTGACACAGCACCATATCAGTCCCACCTGCAAATCAGAGGACCTAAATCACAAGCTTCTACATTAAAATTATATTTGATCCTTACCAACGTATTGTGTATTAACAAGGCATTTTGCTGGAGATTTCCTCCCCACTCTACAACCATCTTGTACAACAGCAGGAATTAAAAAAATTTCAAGAGGAATGAAACTGTGTATACACAGACGTAGGAGTACGAGTCATGAGATTACTACTATCAGTTTTAAGTTGGCTCAATGTCTGGGCCTGAGCACTTTTTGATAGCAGCTCAGAAGTTAGGCAGGAAGCTTACACCTGAGGAAAAGTTCCCCCCTGACTGTTAGAAAATGCACTTACATGCATTCCTACAAGATTTTATTTCACAGCAAGGACCCGACTCCACACTGTGGCAAGTTGAACAACATGCTGCAGAAATCCTAAGACCGTGAGACCCAAAAACCTCCTGAACAAAGTCAGCTCATGGTCAAGATGGGTATTTTTCACTCTGGAAACAAAGGTGCAGTCAAGATCCGCACAGCAGCACTGACAGATGCCACTGGACATCAAATGCTTACTCAAGTCTACTTTCCACTTCTTTGCCAAAGACTCCAACTTTAATCACTTGTCTGCAGTCCCTTTAGTAAAGCACATTATACATAACGTGAGCTCTGTGGAAACCTCCTCAGGAGCTTGTTCACTTTGCTTGAACTTAAGTTTCCCCCGGGTGTCAGCGCGCCCTCATTTCGATCCTTGCGCTCCTTCTGAAAGAGAAAAAGAAACCTTGAAGTATTATCTCTCTCTATTTGCAGAGTTGACACTCACCCCCAAATACTACTACTAATTGCACTGGGGTGTTTCTTTCAGAAGAATGCTATTTCTTTAAGGGACACTTAAAATAGTACTTGGCTCAATACTCACAAGGCTTTCAAAAGCTGATGACATTTAAATGATGTAATTAATGACTGACATCTTGCAAAGATTATATTCTTAGTTAACAATATTATATACTCGTAGTAACAATTCAGATTTTTTCTTTTTATTTTTTGTTATTTGATTCTTTGTAATCTACCAAATAAACTGTGGACAATTTTTCATTTGTGCTGAAACAGCAGCACAAACAGCAACAGTAAATAACTATTAAGTGATGGTACTGTTACTGAAAAATCCCAAAGGCTAAAATCAGTTTTAGTACCTGTACTTAACTTATATACTTAAATATAAAATTTATTTTTTATTAAGTGATGGTACTGTTAGTGAAAAAAGCCCAAAGGCTAAAATCAGTTAAAGGACAATTTTAGTACCTGTACTGTACTTATATACTTAAATATAAAATTTATTTTTCAAAGAAACATCTAGCTTTCAAAGTCCGAAGCAGCCTAAAAGAACTCTTTAAGTTTCAGACAATGAAGAATAGCTGTAACTACCTCAGGTATCCTGAAAATTCTGTTTGCTATGAGGATTACTGAAACCACTGGTTATTTCTCTACCATGTTGTCTCCACCCTCACCCCTGCAAGCACAGAACTATTTACAGATTTATGACATACTAGAATTTTGGAATCCTAACTTACCACTCTCCACCACTGTCTAGATAATGCAGGAATTGGACTGGTAACCGAGTCAGCTATTTCTTAATTTTATGAATCAGGGCAGTTGCAGAAACTTACCTACACTGTACATCTCCCCAGTTACAATATAACCCACATCTGGCACCATACAAATCACTGTTCTACTTAACAGCTCCAAATTGTACTCTCCCTCATTCAGAACTATTATGTAATAAGGAGAGGAGCAGTGACTGTTATTGGTTCAGTAGTGCTGAAACTTTAGAGATTACAAAGTGGAAGAAATCAAAAGAAGTGGCTGAGGTAAAGGTCAACCGACAGCAATTGAGCTCTACTTCAAGAACTTGACAACACAAAAAGGACTCGATGCGACTATTGTTTCATCCTTAGTTATAACATGCCAAACTTCCAGTCCCTTCCCACATTCATTTATTTTAATTCAAATTTAACCTAACTTCTGCATTCAAAAAGGAAGAACTGCATGTTTGAGCTACGTCATCCTGCATCTCTCCTACAGCTCAAAGGGATTGCAACTCCAATCAAATTGTTCAGAGAATATTATTACTATTGGCACACAAAAAAAATGATTGGGGGCTTCCTCCTTCCCTACTACTAGCCTTTAAGAACACAAAAGAGGCCTTTATTACTTCTGCCTTTGCCACGCAGTCATAGAACAGCCGGATCTCCTCAGCACAAGCTGCATCATTGAAGTCGTTCTGTTTCCAGCAGGCCATCATTACTGACATCTCCGTAATGCACGTCGCCTCTAGAACAGAAAGACACAACCAAAAATCTCAGCTGTTTGGCATTTCATGGTGACGGCCCCCACAGTGCACAAATCTCCAGAAGGAAGTTTAAAATCGAGTAGAGGCAGGTAAGAAAAAACAATGCTGAAATAAAGATCTCATCTTTGTTTTGTGTAGAGATGTTGATGGCAAAAAGATTAGCACCACAGCAGCCATCTCACATCTGACTGAATTCCTGAGGTAAATGCTATACTGAAATGTAACAAAGTATTTTACACGCGTGATTCACATACGGAATATCACAAGATGCAAATTTAGGGTTGTCACATGGAGAAAGCAGTCTCCCCAGAGGAACCCATATGCTAATTCTGTGGCACAAACCAGGCCCCTTTCCCCTCTTGCTGACCTGCAAAGGCGCTTCCGAGCGTCTTCTCGACCCAGCCCTGACACCACCATCGCCCTTCCCGGGGTGAAGGCCCACGAGGCCGGCGGGTCCCGGCGGGCGGGCCTACCCCAGAGGGGCTGAGGGGGAGGCCCTCCTCGGAGCGGGGCCGTTAAACGGCCTAGCGCCGGCAACTCACCTCCCGCCTCCTCCCGGCGGTTCGCCACCTTGTTGGCCAACACCAGCGGCCGGGT
>NW_015091042.1:4303302-4389168 GCF_001431845.1 Calidris pugnax
CCATCGCCCTTCCCGGGGTGAAGGCCCAGGAGGCCGGCGGGTCCCGGCGGGCGGGCCTACCCCACAGGGGCTGAGGGGGAGGCCCTCCTCGGAGCGGGGCCGTTAAACGGCCTAGCGCCGGCAACTCACCTCCCGCCTCCTCCCGGCGGTTCGCCACCTTGTTGGCCAACACCAGCGGCCGGGTGGGGCGGATGACCGGCGGCCGCTTCTTCAGCCGCCACTGCCCAGAGACCCAGCGGGTGACCCAAGGCGGGTACACGGGTAGGGCGGATGACAGGCGGCCGCTTCTTCTGCCGCCACTGCCCGGAGACCCAGCGGGTGACCCAAGGCGGGTAGACGGGGGCCGCCATTTTCTTTGCGACAGGCCGTAAGGCGAGCGGGGCCCGCCCAGCCGGTCGCTGTGGGTTTTTTGGGGGGATCCACCCTGCGACAGCTCCAGCACTTCGCATCTCAACCCATTTGCGTCTCAACCCCGTTCCCGCAGCAGCCCCAGCCAAGGGAGGGGCGCACGCACCGCAGCCAGAGAGGAAGAAACCCCAATCGTGTCAAAATAACTCAAATGGAACTTAAAGGAATTATTTTAGCAGCTTGTATGGAAGCTTTTCTCGGTGCTCGAAACTCAGCACCACTTCGCTCTCAGCCCTCCACCTCTCTCTGTGACACAGGAGCAGCTGGATCTGCCCTGCCTTGGTGACTGATGCTCCTGGCCTGGTCAGGATGTTCCCACAGCCTCCTACTCAGATCAGAGAGTCCTGTTGTTCCCAGATGTTTCTTTCCTAGTGTAGGATTTAAATCCCTGGAAGTCAGACTGGTTCTGGAGCCCCTGTGTCCCCAGCTGAAAATGACAAGTAATACAGAGAGCACAGTAACCTCTTAAGGGCTGGGGGATAGACACATTTTTGCAGAGTATAAGGGACAAGGTAGACGTAGAGAACGGAGGAGTTGAGACATTTGGACTGGAGACCTAAAATACTCAGATGTTTGTCATATAGTGGTCACTAAGCCAATTTAGCACCATTAGCAGGGCTCCTTCAGCCAACACCTATTTCCCTTGTGCACTGGAGGACATAGAATAATCTGTTTTTCTCCATAGGAATGTTGGAACCATTATAGGACATTAAAAAAAAAGAGCTTTCCACTCACCTCTGCCCAGTCAAGGAAGGTAACAAGACATTGGAAATTTTGCTACCTTGATTTAAATCTCACCAGACCTATACCAGAATATCCTTAGTATCAATACCAGAATTTACTGCATCTTGAGATTTAATATATAGATATAAAATCAGACATAACATATATGTTATGTCTGATTCTATAATTATTTCTGTGTAATTGTTAAAATAGCATTTTCTTAGAGTCCAATTTAAAGACTATGAGAAGACATTTTCAAGTCTTTTCAAAAGATTTCTTTTGATCCTCTTCAGAAGCAAATTTCCATCTCTTTAGATCAAAATTCAAACAGTCTGGTACTTTAAACATTCAAACATTTTGGTAAGAGGGATGTTTCTCTACTTCCATATTTTTCTGACGGGACAGGAAATGAGCTATTGTTCCAGCTTGGCTACCAGTGGAGAAGAGAAACAAGCTGACATCTTCAGACTAGGCTAGAAGGCTTACATCCTGCAACTCTAAACATTAGAAATCTTGCAAATTCAAGACAGGGAGATGAAGTATTTTTCAGTATTTCAGTTCACGTGAGGTTCACCTCGTTTTTGTCTCTTCTAGGTAGCTCTAGTGATAACTGCTTTTCTCTACTGCATTTCCCTGCTGCAATCACCAACTAGACTCGCACAAGAACAATAAAAAAGAAAGCCACAAATACTAGGATATAAGAGAAGAGCTGAACTGCACTCCCTGTAAATCAACCTCCCTTTTTCCAAATTACATTAGTTAATGGTGGCAGCACCTTCCTGTACAGTCACCTTCAAATGCTGATCTCTCTTTTAAGTGGTTCCAAGAAAAATGGGGGGGAAGCTGAGAAAGAGAAAGGCAAGCTACTCAAGGAGAACTGTAACAGCTTCCTGTCAGTTACTGCTGTCTGCATTAGAATCTCTTTTTTTTTTTTTTTTGGCATTCAGCCTGGGGTTGAAGCATCAGCCTAAGAAATTCCTGAGCAGACAGAATAAGGTGTGTGATGATGTCTGCACACACCATGCAGAGATGTCTGAAGTAAGACACAAACCTTGGTTTTAAGGGAAAATGTGGATCTACAGAAGAGGTGTGTTAATCAACAGCCAAGCGTCTCTATAGCCTGTATCTTGTATAGCACAGAGACACTAATGGATGGAACAGAAGTTCCAATTTTATATTTAGACAATCAGAAACCCAATTCCCTCAACACGCTGACAAGTGAACACCAAAGATGTTTCCCTGTGAATCCTAAATCCTACAACTATAAAGAACATGTAAAAGTCTAACTGCATTTACAACTGCTTTACTTAGATCAACACCGTTAAAGCCAAATCCTAGCCTGTGTTTCAGCTAGTCAAAACCAAAATGAGCCACAGAGATTAAGCCATTATTATTAGATTTGAAAAGAATTCAAGTTTTTGAACTGCTTGGATCCAGCTTTCAGGTAAATACCAGTATATTCACCCAAGTTTAACCTGAATGCCCCAGTACATGTCCCGTACAACTTCGTAATACCTTCACCCACCACAGTTTATTCTCCTCCATCTCACCTTGCCCTCCTTAAACTCCCAACTGGAGATGCCTTAAAAGTTAAGGCATCCCCACTTTAACTTAGTAGTGGAACTAACCAGTTTGCTAAGATTCCAGGCAGTTCAGACTTACTCCTGTCTGCTGAGCTATTGTGTTTGGACAGTATTAGGGCTTAATGCACATATTAGGACAAATGCATCTGTCACTGTGCGAATTAATGTAATTTCTTTTCTGACGTGTCACTCCCTGCCCCAACTCCACCACCACCCTACCTTATCCTGAACCATCTCAATCAGATCAGCCACCCTGCATTATTCTGTCCACCTAACTAGTTCTGAGCTGCCATCCCTAATCCCCGACTCCCAGCTCTACTCAAATCCAGCCCATTTCCACTGCAAATTACCTGATGCTTCCTTATTTGCTCAGAGATGCCACAAAGTATCATGATCTGCTCTGATCCAATCCAAGATCCCCAGAACTATCTCTAGTTGAGACCCTTCGGCATAAGATCCATCTTTTCTGCAGGGAGAAAACAGTATAGAAATTAAGATGCCAGTCGTGTCACAGCCCTGGAACAAATCCTGCAGTCCCATTCTTCTCCACCCTTCCTAATTCTTCTGCAGGGCCGTGTATCTCTCACTGCCAGCTCTGAGACACTGAATCATAAGAGAAGTGCAGTTTGTTATATCCTGACACAGGCTTTGGCTCAGCTGGTCATAACACTAAAAGGATTTTGTCTCTGATTAATTTCCACCTGTCAGTAGAGGTCTCTGGGCAGAATGAAGGAACCTGTCACCTTGTATGTTTCTGATTAATACAACTTCTCAGAAGGTGCCTGGAGATCCATCAACAATCTTAATTAAATCCAACCAAATGGATGACAGCTAATCATTAAGGGAGTGGCTCTCCAGGGACAATGGCTGAAGACTGTGTATGAAAGGATGGCAAGGGAGGCAGATGGTGGCTTGTCTAACACTGCAAAGCCCATTTAAACAGCAACGTCCCTTATGGATGTGTTTCAATTCAATTTATCCCATTCCCAGTCCTTTAGGAGTTATTTGTTCTTCCACACCTGTTAAAACTACCCTCTGCCAAGGTGCAAGCAGGGCATTTCTGCTGTGATTCTCCAGCTGCCGCACTTTGTAGACCATTTCCAGGAAAAGAATCTCATATTCTCCTTTCCCTCCAAACATACACATCCATTGTTGCTTGGCTCTCATTCTGCTCACCATCACAGAGGACCCAGAGATCCTTCAATTTGAAAATTATTGCAGTGACGGAAGTAAGAAAAGGCAATTGTTTTTCAGTTCTAGAAATTACCAATGTTAGGTATGAAATCAATATTCTACACAGGTTATTTTCTTCCTAGAAATTGCAGTCCTTGCTAAAGGACAGAAAACACAGATTACTAGTTCACTATATAAAATTTCCAGCTTCTTACAGAAAAAACAGGCAGCAACCCAATTCATTGCTAGATTTTTAACCTGTCAGATATTTGTTTCTCCTCTCTCACCTCTCAGAGGGCATAAACCTATGCTAGCTTGTCAAGTCAATTCTGAGACATGGCATCAATAGCATCTACTGGTGTTTCATCTGAGCAGTAATGAGGAGGTATCTATTTTTAGAACATTAATGCCAGTGAATAAAGCTATCCTGACAGCTTTGAAATCCTCCCTCCAGTCACACAGTAAACAGGCAAAATGCATGACAAGCAGTGAAGTGACTCACCCGAATTAGCAGAAGCCTACCCAAAGGGTTTACAGAGGTAATCTCTTCATCATCCTCAATATTTGATATCTTTGCTAAAATTCCTGATTAGTCAGTGTCGTTCTTATGAGTACAGGCACCTGAACTGGAAGAACTTGATTAAGAAAGATGTTGCATACACTGTTCAGTCTGAAGATCATATAAGCCATCCAGTGGTCACAATAGGAGTGATGACATTCAGCCACCATCTACCTGGTTTGGATTTAAAGTAGTGAAGCGAGAAATCCAGTTAGCATTCAAGAACTGAAATCAGAAACCTTTTTCCAAAATATTAATAGTTGCTGCAGTGACCTCCTAGCTTGTCTGCATTCACACACTTGCATTAGTAGAAGGACAACTACGATCATAAATTGAATTAACTTTGGCTAACACTAGCAGTAGTCTTTGGACATCATATAGCAATGCTTTCAAATGCATTATTAAGTAAATTAATCGCAAACTCTTCAAGGGTATGAGACCCAGCTTCTCCTCCTGCCTCCTCCAAATAACAGGAGAGAGAGGAAAGCAAAGCCCTGATGGTAGAACCACCTTTATTTAACATTTTGCAGTCCTTGCTGTGCAGAGAAGTGGATGTTGTGAAGGTCAGTCAGCAGCCTGGAACGGAACCACAACCACAACTCTTTAGCCAGCCAGGGAGGGTTCCCGCCTCTCCCACCCCTGAGGAGCTTGCCTGGCAGCTATAAAAGTTACTCATACTATGCACTGGAAGAAATATTCAGCCTTAATTCTTATGCACCACATAGAGTAATTGAAACACATTTAGTATATTAATATAGGCAATAGACGCACCGTTTATAAATCATGGACATACTGGGAGATACAGGAGATGATAAATTTAGTATGATCTATTACTACAAAAAAACCTCTGTGGATACAAGAGAAACAAGGCTTGGGTGAGCATCACAGCTGTGAAGAGTAATAGCTGATACTCATTACCTTTTGAGGAGTTCACGACCTGTAAGACTCTCAAAAATAAGTTAAACCGAGGAAGACACTAAGAACTTGGAAGAGAAAGCTATAGAAAATGGCTCATGACTTGTAACTATAAACTAAAAGTTGTACTTTGAAAAACTCAGACAAAACCCACAGAATATCTGTGATAAAGTTACTTTCATATCTGTGCTACCTTCATACCCGTGTTAAGAAGGGATATGGCAATCAGAAATTGATACTCATGCTTGGCAAGTCATGAAGCTCAAAGCAACAGCTTTCTGTAGTACATACATATAGCAAAAAACAATCCCAAACCAAACCCCCAAAACCCCCCGTAGGAATAACAAGAAAAAGCAGGTGCTATGATGCAGAATGTACTAGTACCTACTTCTTATTTTTATCATTTGGTACAAAAAGCAAGACTGGAATTTCTCCTCCTGGCTATCCCACCAAACGCTTGAGTAAGAAAGGGTTTTGAGATATAGCTAATTAAGAGAACCATGCAATCAAAGAAGACTGAATGATTTTCTATACAGGAACATGAAGAGAATCTGAATTAACTGAAGGCATTAATTCAAACAATTTATTTAAATATCATTAAACTGTTCAGTAGAAGTTGATATTCAGACATAAAGCAGGCTTAATTTGTTTTATCTTAATTTATTTCTCAAGCACATTGTGGCCACTTCAATCCTGAATACACACATCAGTCATCTTAATCTGATTTGAGTAATCCACTTTAACAATTAATTCAGATATATTCACTTCGATATTCATGTCTCCTGAGTAACCGGAAAAAAGGAAAGTAAACAGATGAGTACACTTTAGCTGAAGAATGATTTGTTGCTATTAGTACAGAAGAGATATTAAAAAGCAGTTTTCTCCTAAAAAAAAAAATCAAATGGAGAAATAAAATCCCATTATACCATTAAAGACATCACTGCAGTGTGGCCATATTTACCTGTGCTTTTAAACCCCTCACACGAAGTGAATTGGTCTCCCTCCAATGCAAGATTGATCATTTCAGAAAGGTATCAAACATGGCAGGGAACAGCAGACTTTATTTCTATCTGTTAGAGATATAAATGAGGAAGATCTATCCACGTGTCATCACTTACTTCTAGGAACTCCAGTCCAGACCGGGATCATAGCGTGTTAAGACTCAGTAGAGATACAAACCTGTTTCAGTGCACCCGATTCCAATCATCCACTTCAGCACAGAAAGGCTGCCAGAGACCACAGAGACCACTGGGAAAGGCACCATCACTAAAATTTATTTCTCTTTGCAGAAAGCTGCAGATACCCAAAAAGAACTAAATCGAAGGCCTCTGAATTGCTGGCATTAGAGAAGTCAAGATTATAGCTGGGATTTCAGATTTGATGGAAACTTAAAAGAACCAAAGCATACTAATTTTACTCTAGTTCTGCACAATACCAGGTAATATACTTTCTGGTGTGAAACACTTCGTTGAAAGCTGTGAATTAAATAATTTAGTCTCTCATCCCATTGTATGTATCACCTGGAAAGTTAGCAAGTGAGGCAAATTAGGCAGAGAGGAAGTGACCTGCCCAAAACTATTCAGTTACCCTGAAAAGTAGAATTGAGGCACAGTTACATAGTAAGAAGAGACTTTATTACTGCAATTTCATAAGGCACAATTGCTCTCCACAGACATTTGTCTTTTGTGACTCCTTCACTGGAAAAGCTATTCATTAATAGCAGCTCAAAGTACACCTTCATGAGGACAATAAGTGACAGATAAAATACATATAAAAACGATTACTATTTTGGAGATTAAAAAAATCCCTGAAATAACTTAGGGCATTTGAGCAAGAGTCTGAAGAGGTGTTCCTCTCAAGTCATGTAAGCCACAAGGAAACTATACCAAATGCAAAAGGATTGTAAATTCCTCTTTTGCCCCACATGTTGACACCTGCAAGTCAGGAGTGGCTTCACACCACAGAGCTGAAATTCAAATCAAAGCAGCTGCTAAGATCTCCACTGCTGAAATCCAATCATAACAGAAACTTACTCACTTCATGCACCAGAAGAAACAGTCTCTGTGAGAGTTTTACTTCTATTCCAAGGCAAACATTTGGAGCAAGTTGAGAATTCGCAGTCTCAACTTTCAAATCAAGCTCTTACAAACATGGGTCAGTGTTGCCTCGTCCTCTTGAGAAAAATCTCGTGCATATAGTCCCAAAATCTTCCCTGATGTGACTCATTGCGATGAATCATAGCAGTGAGGGCCTCACCCTGATCAAGGCTTTGCCAATAATCCTGCAGCCACATCTCTTTCCAACTGAAACAAACAAAAAGAAAAAGAGACGCCACTATTAACCATTTAAAAAAAACAAATGAGTCTGCAGCTGTAATAGCACCGAAGCCAATTTTTTCTTTCACACAAGAGGAAAACAGGCCTCGGGATGGTCATGACAAAGTACATTGTTACTGTGCCATTGTGCTCTAAGACATTTAAAGAAAGTTACTATGAAAATTCTCTACAGAAAATACAAGTTCAGCATTAGCTTTACAACATTCTAGAAATATCAGCATGGGACCATAGTGTTAACCAAAAAAACTAAATTATTAAGTGTAGAGAAGAAACACTTCTGTTAAAACAAAATCTAGCACGGAGTCCCTACATGATTTTGGGAGTAGCCTTCCATGTCCAGTATGTGTATAACAGCCTAAGAATCAATTTTTTTTCCCCAGATGAACCATTTAACAATTAGAGAATGACAGCTACTCATTACAAACTCAGGTCATACATGGCAGAGACAAAAAAATCATTATATCCCTCAACCCTGACTCAATTCTTTATCTCCAGACTACGTGGTCGAGCAGACACTTCCTCTTTTTCAATGCAAACAGTCTCGAAGCTTTCATAGCACAGACTACATCACTGCAACTTCCAGCAATTCCTTTCCCATTCACGATCACGTGGACTTCTCTCGTATCTGTTATATCAAGGTAAGGCAATAATTTATTTATCTCTTCTCTGTTCTATCTGTTACCCAGCCACATAAGCCCATCGCAAATTTTGGAAAGAAGGACCAAACGTGATGCCCTTTTTCACCTGTCCATATGAGCTACCCAATCCTTGTTAACTTACATACAGAGCTTCCAGCTTCTCCCTCCTAATCACTAAAATAAGTACAGTGCTTTCTGCATTCACTCTGCACACCATGTGTTAAAGGAAGCATAGCTGCACTGCCCAGAAGCAGATCTCGCCCATGATTCCAGGAAGACCAAAAGAAACTCACAACATGTCATAGCCATTGTCTTTGTAGAGCACCATACAACTTGTATGTTACAGGAATTAGTTTTCTGTGGTCAACAGCATCATTTATGGTGGGACATTTCTGGAGCATACAACAGAGACCTCAAAATAAACCTTTTAACATAGATTACAATGTGAAGGATCACAGACAGAGGCTTACTTCTGCATTAAAAATAAATGTCTGCCAAAAGGTTCCTTTGTAAAATGCAGTACTTGGATGTACTGTGAGATCACTCTGCTTTCCAGCTAAATTAATTAATCTTTCTTCAAGGACTGCCAACATGAATTATTTGTTTCTTTACAGCACTTGAATAAGGGCACACGTTCGGAAAATGAGTATACTTGCATTAAGTACTAGACACAAGGCTAAGTGGCAGTAGGTAACAGAAAAAAGAAAATGTTTTCCAGCTGAACTCTATGGAAACAACCCTGAAAGGAATTCCAGGATTGTCGTATTATAGTTGTCCTCTCAAACACCCCACTCCTTATCAATGAGACAAATTAAACATTTCTCTTCACAAAGGTGAGAGTCCAAGTGTAATTGGAGATTCTGGTTCCAACTAAACAGATATTCTACTCATCACTAGCATTGTAACTCACCATTTTCTGTGCAAAGCAGCCAAGAATTCAACAGATCATAGTGACTGACCCATAACCTAACAGATACAAATGGTTGTTCTACAGTCTTTCTTCTGAAGTTCACTTGGGTGTGAAGCCCAGAAGTCCAAACACAACTGAGGCTGCAAGCATTAATAATTTAGGAACTGCCACACCTCCACACTTGGAGCTAAAGGACAGCAAGGTGAAGGTATGAAGCACCCCAGCTACATGTACCTACATACAGAAAGATTCTGATTCAACAGTTCTGTTAATTCAGCACATTTGTTAACCCTAAAAAAAAAAAATTACATCTGGGAATAAGGGTTACAGAGTGTGCAGATGTGCAGGGTAACCGTATTGTAATTGGGTACTTGCTCCAATTGTCTTTATTGTTCTCTGAGTTCCAGAAGCCTCCAGAACCCAAAATCACAGTACCACCTGTAACCCCGCTAGGCCTGCACCACTTTTCCACAATGTCTTCTAAAGTAACAAAATACACAATTGACTGGCCCAGTAGAAAGCCATCTGAACTGATCATGTTGTTGCCATAATACTACTGTCAAACTCTGCCAAAACACGAGCATGTTTTGCCAACACCTCGGTGGCGATTTTATGCTACTGTCACACCATTCACACTTCTATGTAATCATGTTCCATTTTGGAGATAAAAGTGGTGAAAGCTCAGATGCTCACAAGATAGAAACCACTGTATTTCACTCAACATCCACTTGATGGTTCCTCAGAAGGTATAGACAGATATCCTTCTAAAGTAACTAGCAGACAATGCAGAAGCTTCCCCAGTACAGTATTTCCAGACACGTCTCATGTCTGTAAACATGGGGAGAATAACACATTATGGTTCGATGAGACATGGAAACTGCCACGAGATGCAACTGTGGCTTGGATTATGGACCAACTGTTCAAAACTCCTTGCTCATGATCACCACCTAGAACTTGTGAGTACCCCAGCTCGCAGTCAGTGCCGTGGGTACCCATGCTATGCCCTCAGAGATACATCTCTACCGCCATCTGCTGCTCAAGAAAGAAAATCGCTGAAAAAGCTATGAAAATCCATGAAAAAGCAGAAAATTCTCTTATAGAGTAGGATGCTGCAGAGCACACTACAGGGTAAAAAGCCCATTTTGCACCTGAGACCGAGAAAAGGTATTACTATAAAAAAAACCTCCAATAAAGCAACCAACCAACAGAAAAGAAAGGATCATGGGCCCCTTTTAATTACAAGTGTAACTTTTCAGTTAGCCAATATAAAAATTAACTGTACTGTGAAAAATGCTTTTTCATTCTAAACATTGCAAGGTTTGTGAAATAGGCATTTCCTAAAGAGCCTGAATGACATCAGGCTTATTTTCCTTTTATAATTTCATCTGGCCATTTTTGAAAGCATCCAAACATAGGAAGAAGTAGCTCCCCACACTTACAAAATACTTCATACTTTTTTTTGTGGATTGATAACGTAATAAAAACTCTTTCAGAGCTTCATATCCACATGGAACTGAGATCTGGGTTACAGTACTTGAAATGATGGATTCTATGTTTTCAACATACTGTTTCTTTTAACACTTCAACACTCTTAAGCCTTCAATTCCTTAGTGTACAGCTTTGTTAATAATTTCCTAAACTCATATAAACTGGGATAGAGTATATTGAACAAATTCCTTCTGGACAGCACATGAGATCTTCCCAGTATTTTCAAGAAGTAATTAATTTAATACTACAGGGGGACTGACATCAGAACATTTTGATCTTTGGGGACACGACAGCATAGGCAAGATCTGCTATGGCTGAGGGTTCATCTTTATGATAGCTTATCACAAATGAATTGCATACATTTGGGTAATTGCCTAAAAAAGACAAATAGTTGCAGGCAATGCAAAGAAAAATTACAAAGCTGGAGGATCCAAACATGTTACACTACTAATATGCACTACAACAAGTGCACACACTGTTTATGAACCACAAGAACCCTTCCTTCCAGCAACTGCAACTTCAAACACCATCAACAGAAAAACTCAAAGTTTGGGTCCCCAAGCACTGACTTGTTTTGTACCAACACAAGCATAAATACTAAGGACTAAGTTTTGCAAACAAAACTCTATTCTGCCTGTCAAAAGTGGTTGCCTGAGGGCTGGTGTGGTTAGTTCCCTGCTGACAGACTTCAGGACAGCTCACACTAGAGGTGGCTGATTTTGTCACACCAAACAACAAAAAGCCTTGTAGAGTATTCTGGGTGAACTTAACTTCTGCTCTGAAGTCAACATGAGTTAACCAGGCCTGACCTGAACAGTGGCAACCCCATTCTTAACAGAATACTTCTTAATGAGGTACAGAGCTTCCTTCACTCAAGGGCTTTACCATCACTGTATTGAAAAATATCCCTCCTGCAAACAAGCAAAGAGGCTACGATAGACAAAGGATAACCACATTGCCCAAGGTCACAGAGCATTTTAACAGAATATTATTGATGTTTCATGTTCCTCATTCAACCACTAACCCATATCACTGTCCAAGCATCTTTTTCAGCCTCAGCATTGCACAATATTAGTAGAACTACCATACAAGATAATATAAAGTGTAACTGGAGATTTATTAAGAGATCCTTTAATTACAAAGCATCATTAAAAGTTACAGACACTTCTTTTTTTCTTTTTTCCTTCAAAAAGCACAGTATTAGTACATTACCTGTCTCCTCCAGAGAGGTCTTCAACACTTCCAAACCCAGGAGTTGGCATAGGACATCCCATGTGCTTAAACTGAGCTATGCGAGGTCTGGGAGCCGGAGTTTTGCCACGGGACTTTTTGTGTTCCTGCTCCTCTTTGACACGGGTGTTCTCCCTGTCACAGATGAAACACTCGAAGCCATTCAGGTAATTGGGCAGAGTCATGTCATTCACACCCCACTCCCGCCTCTCCAAGCTCTCCAGCAAGAACTGGTTTTTGATTCCACCAAGGTTTTTATACTCTAGATACTTCATATATTCCTCTCCATTCTTGTCCAGGAAATCAAGGTACTTTGCCAGCTCTTGGGGGCTGTCAAAGTCATCTATAAGAATGATGGAGAGGTTGTTTGGCATCCAGTCCCGCACAGCTGGGGAGCCTCGGTATACTGGGACAGCACCCAAGTGCATTGGACGCCACAGCTTCTCAGTCATGTAGTCATCACATATGGCATTCTCCAGGGCCAGATGAAACTTGTACCTGGCGATGAAAGTCATAAATTCAGAATCCTCTGTAGTGGCTGTAGAAGTGTCTTTCAGTCGCTCACTGGGAAGCTCACGGTTATGCAGGCATTTCCCGTAGGAGTCAACCTAAAACAACAACCGGCATCTTTACAAAGTGATTTGTTTGCCTGGGGCTTGTTTTCAGAGCTTGCAGTGCCTGTAAAATTCCTAACTTTGACCACTGTCTAGCTATCTTCACTTTCAGTACAAGTTCTTTCCCTTGCAACTATTCCTACAGTCACAATTTTAACAGCTTCAGAGGAAACTGAGCACTCAGCTTCCAAAGCAGCATAAACCATGCTAAAGATCGAGAGGTGGGGGATGCGTGCAGAATGGAAGACATCACCCAAAATATATTTATTACAGGATAAATCAGAAACCAAGAGGTAAAGACAGGCATTCAACTCTCCCTGTGTTAATTTAAAAGCCATCTTTCTACTTATCAGAGACCCAGTACTTTTCCAAACAGTTATTACACACAGTTTCTGCCAGTCTCAGCAGGCTGGCAAAAACTTTCCATTTGTTAGACTGAGAAACATGGATGCAGGGAGCTAAAAGAACACTGTTTAAAAATGAAAGGCAATACACTTGATCTGGAATCTGCTTCATACTTTGCCAATATACAGTCATATTTTAAAAAAATGTTTTATCTTTGCTCCACTGCTGAGTACATGATGAACCTGCACAATAAATGAATCACTACCAACAGAAACTGCAGAAACACCTAGGAAAAAGATGCTTCAGATAAAGACTAAAAAACATATTTTTTTCCTTATCTACTATCTTTTAGAATTTTTTAGAAAAAAACCAAACCTGGTAAATCTTTTTTCTGCTTGAAAGAAACTACATTATTTCAGCCTTTGAAAGTACTCTCCATCAGCTGTGCCCCAGCAGTACAAACCTCCATAGAAGTAAGACGGTCCCACCACGATGGAGAGAAGGAGCAGATTCTCAAAAAACACAGCATCCTTTTTATGGGATGCTTACACTTTCAAACGGGGGCAAGGCTTGTAAACGGACAGCCTTACTGCACACTAGCTTGAAGGCCCAGAGATTTCAGCAACTTCTAGCCCTTGGGACACAAGAATAAGCTTATTCAGGCTTAACCCAACTTGTGACCCGTCCCGAGTGTGGCCAACTCCACGGCTAAGGGCTACCTACCATCAGGCCTCCCTACTGGCATGTGGTGCAGTCTGTCTAGACCACGCTTTAGGAAGGAATACAACTATATTTTTTTCCGTCCAGCTGGCAGTCGGCACGCATCCCGTTATGACTCGCCTCTTGGCTAAAAACAAGGACAAACACACCCCATTAAAAAGAGGAGCTGGAAGGGGGTGGTCGGGCAGTCCCAGCTCCTCCAGCAACCCGCTCGCCACCACCCACCTGGATGTATTTCATGAGCTCCCGCACGTAGCGGTCCCTGTCCGAGGGGACATCGCAGTGGGACTGCATGTAGAGCACCGGGCCGTAGCCCTTCCGCCGCCACTCCTCCTTCTCGGCCAGGGGCACCGCCGGGCCCCGCAGGTAGCCCACGCCGGGCAACCACTGCAGCGTGAGGGGGTAGTCGGACTCCCGGCGGAAGGTGGCCGTGTAGTTGAAGAGCTGGATGCCGGGCGGGTGGGAGAGCAGGTAGTTGTTCATGGGGGACTCCTCGTGGAAGAGGGCCCAGGTCTGATGGGGCAGGCGGGGCAGCGGCGCCTCGTAGGCCCTGAAGTCGGTGCCGTAGAAGATGAGGGCCTTGGTGCGGCGGTACCGGGCCACCCGCCGGCTCCGGGTGACCAAGCAAGAGCCCCGCGGGCAGTCGATCCGCTCCGTGTCGCCGGGGAAGTGAGGGAAGAGGCTGCCGCTCCACCACAGCAGGATGGGCAGCGCCTTGTTGCTCCGCGTATCGTTGTTGCCCGGCCCGCGGTACGAGGCGGCGGCGGCGACGAAGGCCGCGCCCGGCGGGACGGCATCCTGCGACCACCCCTCCGCCCCGCACGGCTCCGCCAGCCCGGCCGCCGCCGCCGCCTCCTCCTCCTCCTCCTCCGCCGCCCCCAGCCCCTCGGCGGCCAGCGCGGCCCCCGCACCCCAGGCCAGCGCCAGCGTCAGCCAGAGGGTAAGGGGCCCCCGCCGCCCGGCGCCGCCACCCATGCCCGCCACCCTGGGCCGGCTCCGGCCCGTCCCGCCCCGCCCCGGGAAGCGGCCGCGAGGGCCCCGCCCTCAGGGGGCGTTCCGTTACGGGGCGCGCGCCCAACGGCCGCAACGGCCGCCGAGGAGGGCTGAGGGGAGCCCGGCACCGCCCCTCCCCTCACACTGTCCCCTCAGCCGCTGCCGCCACAGAAGGTGAAGGGAGGGAAGAGAAAACGCCTTTTAGTGACAGAACTTTGGGGTTGTTTTCTCTTGTTTAAAGATCCCTCAACGTCGCTCTTCTGTAGCGGCCTTCGGTGTTAAAAATACTCTGTAAAATAATCCTGCAAAGCCGAGGTTTGGACCTCACTATAGAAACCCCACAGTGTTCTAGAATCACCACCCAGTTACAGAATTTGCCACAAGCTTCCAATTCATTCCTTAAAAAATAACTTAATCCCCATCTGATAATTCATCATACAGGACGTTAGACAGAATGCCAACATCCCATTTCCAGAGGCCTGGGAAGGGGTGCTGCCACTAAAATGCCCACAAGCACAATTTACTCCACACAAATAACAAACAAGATGCACAAGGCCCATTGTTATCACAATATATCCATGGGTAGCAGATTCTGGACGTAACGTACATTCTGCAGGAGAGTAATCTCAAAAATATTCTACAGCAAACTAAGTATCATTGGATATTTAGCAATGATTGTCTTGTGCTTTCATACAGAGCGTAATAACGTACAACATCAATGTTCTAGACTACAGTCGTTACACTGCCAGTTCACTCCAAACATTATTTTTGCAATTAGCACACTCCTCCCTCCCTCTCCCCCCAAAAAACCCTCTCCACCCCAATGCCCTGCTATCTTAACACTGAAATAGGAGCTCTATTTCTCTGAAAAAATTAAGACTTCTAGTCTTTAAGTTAACATTGCCACAAGGTAAGGGTAAAACTTTCCAAACCCCAATCAGTCAGGCTGTGTTGGACAAGTGAAAAGGGGAAATCTCTTTGCAAAACAGAAGTTCAGAAGAGGCAGAAAGTTAAAAACCAATCATCTAAGCAAAGTAACACTGATCTGACTAAATGGCACCTTTCGTCTGTTGACTTGTTGAATTTCTTATCATCACTCACTGTGAATAAGAAAAAAAAGACTGAACTTGGTCAGCAGAAGATTGTAAAGGATCAGTCAGCTGGACCTCAGCCCTTCCCATTTCCTCCCTCCCGCAAAATACAGGGTTTGGAAAAATAAGCAGTGTTTATTTACTAACAATGACATAAAATACATCTTAATATATTTTTATTTCTTTACAAATTAAAAGATGCATTGGAAAAAACAGGTGAAGAAAATGAAAGGTTCATTTATGATTTCATTTCCATCCCCCACTCCCCCCCCCAGTATTAATACTAGAAATTAGTATTTGCGGAAGTCTGTGGTTGCTGCGCCTTATATTCCCAGGAAGTTGTTTTTCCTCTCTGGTTAAAAATCCTCTGGATTTTTTGGTTGGAGGCAGTACACGGAGTAAAAAGTCAGCCACATTCATACAAAAACGCTGAAGGTTCTGTCAACTACATCTTGAAAGAGTTTCTCCATTGCAATTTTCATATTCCCCTTTCCGTGTAGTGATGGGAGGGAAGACAAACTAGCAGCATTAGAAGAAAAAAAAAAATGGATTTATATACATGCTACAGGATACGGAACTAAAACCACAGCCAGATATTTTTCTGATCTTAACAAGGACTTTCCTCTGAAATATCAAGCCCAGATAATATGTTCTCTAATCCACCCACATTCTTCCTTCCACTTTTAGTGCTATTGGTAGCACTGCTCCAGGGTGTTGTAAGAACACTCGTTACATGTTCAAGCTAAAATACACGAGTCCCCTTTCAAAAGTGAATAAACGAAGCCCTTAGAATTCTGAATTTGATTTACACTCGCTCCCCTCTTTGCAGGAGTCTTCTCACCCACCCGTGCAGAATGGAGCAGCAGAGTGGCCAAAGTGGATGGATTAATCTGTCTGAGGTATTTCAGTTTAACAAACAGGCTTATAAAAAGGTTTTGTGCAAGCTGATCAGTAGGTAGAATGGGGGAGGGTATAAACATCCAGTAAAGAAACTCTTCACAGCCCAGATGCTTTCAATAACCGAAATCAGGTACTTGCAGTACCTACTACAGTACAGTCTAGATCTTAAGTCTTTGTATCCCCTTGTATTCCAGGGTACAAAGCAGTTTCCAATTTACATCAGTATAACTCAAATTCCTGCTTGTTTGCTATAATTCACAATAATATGGTTGAAAATGGCCATTCCTTATCATCCAGTTCCTACACAGCCCCACACCACCTTGTTAAAAGTATTTTCTGCTTAAGGTTAAGAGGCTTTTGTTCCTACCACCATCTGGAGAGATAGGTAAGCTCTGCAGGAGAGGCCACGGAACGTGGATCGAGCAGGACATGACGGAGCCGTGCAATGAGAAGGAAAGGAGTCACCACACACACCAACAGGAAGCACTGTCTCTAGCTGTTGACTGTTGCTCACTGAACTACTACTTATCCCATTCCAGATCTGCACAGCAACTTATAGTACAGGAAAGATTGGGGAAAGAAATTTGCCCTGCTGCCTCCTGGCTCACCACTCATTTCCTTTTTCATGGATTTCTGGTTCCGACAGCCACATGATACATCTGTGCTCTGCAAGGTCATGTCTCCCTCTCGAGAGAAGGAGACACGAGATGTCTGGCTGCTCCAGCTCCCATCACCTGACCTGCCTCTCGGCCTCCCCGCCTGCGCATCCTCTTCACGCTGGGAGCATGCACACGCGCCCGTACAAACACACAGCAACTACCAGAAGTTTTGAAGAGTTACCGCTTTTTCACCCAATGTTGAATCATGTACAGTGAACTGAAAAAAAAAAAAAAAACCTACATTCATTACGACAGGATTAGCGAGCATGGGGTGGGGGGGGTGAACTCCTGCCAAGCACAGGAAACAATTTAGATACAAGTAAAAGACCTGGTATCAAAGGCCTTTTTTTTGTTTGTTTTTTTTTTTTAGCCCTCACCAGGAAAATTTTTCATCTCTCATACGGGACTGGGAGAAGTTGAAAGGATTTCTGCTTATGCAATGTGTATTAAAAATTATGGAATTGTACAGATTTCTATGTTGTCCTTTTTTTGAGGGCGCTGGGCCTTCTGATCAGGTCATTAGTGGAGGCTGAAATGTCACTGCTGAGTTCCAGCACCACTCCCTCCTCTAGCTCAGTAGCTGCCGAATCTCCTTGTGCATGTGACACAGGAAGTCCACGTATGAAGCCCCCCCACTCAGGCTCTTGTCCTCCACTAGAAAGTGTTTGAACAGCATTTCCAGCTTATCTTCTTGCTTCACAATTATTAACTGCAAAAAACAAAACAAGAAGAAAACCCAAGAGTGAGTAGTTAGCAGAATTAATGTTCTTGGTAAAAAGACTAAAGATCTAAGTAGCTCAAAAATCCAAAGACAGATAACCGGAATCACAGCATATATGGTTTACGTGCTTTCACTTCTGTAACTAAACTGGGCTAAGTCCCAGTTATTTCTAAACAGAAGGAAAATACCATGTACATGGTTTGTGCAGTACTGTATTATAACAGGTCTGAAAAAATTTAGTTTTAGAACTACGGTAAGCACAGAACTCCAAAACTAATAACAAAATTTTTTTTTGGATCCTTGAAAACTTTTGTTTTAATCGCACTTATGAGATCAGGAAGAGTAAGTTCAGCACTGCAGCATTACTGGGCATCACCTGCTCTGCTAGAAAGGAAGGAGATTTAAAGCTACGAATGGGGGACAACGTTTTTACCTTCATGTAGCGGGATCTCTGCGCTTGAATCGTGTCAATAATAGATCGTACTTTCTTTGAAAAGGGGTTTTCCAAGACAGGCAGGGTACTCTGGAATGAAAGATATCCAATCCCCATTAGTCACGTGAAGTAAAGCAACATGAAATAAAACTCAGCAGTTTTGTCACATCACATAAAGGTAGAGATGTATCTGCTGCCACTAACATACAACCTCTTTGATCTCAACTGGTTACAAGAGAATATAACACGATATCAGAATTAAAGATCAATTATTTGCTCCATGTACATATCAACTGTTCTTCGCACAACCAGTGGAACTGTGGCTTGGCAAATAAAGCCAGGAAAAAGCATGGCTGACACGCCCAGACCAGGCACATCTCCACTAGTTCCACATACCTGTGCTTCTCTTCTTCCTAGTATGAAAAATTTAACACTATTTTCTCAACTCGCTTTCTCATTGTTTTAAGTTTTGGGTGACTCTCCCAGACACTAGCTCCCCGCACTGCCACCCAGCTCACCAAGGCGTTGCTAATCTGGCTGAAGGATGACACTCCAAAGAGGTTCTGGATGAAGCTTTGCTGCACGTTGACTCCCACCCACACAAAGATGTTCAGCCCGTTCTCCAGCAGGTATATGTCACCCCTGGAGAGACGTTCCTCTGAGTTCCGGATCGCTGCTGGCAAGGCGTCGCTGTCAACATCTGCTTTGGTCTGTTTTAGAGTCAAATAAAATCAAGATTATAAAACAAGAATCTCTTCTGAAGTCCTGACAATTTCTCCACTAAGGCTCCAATGGCTTTCTCATTTCTAGGACTCATAACGCTGCAGTATGACTGAAGTATCATCTTCCTCAGCTTAGTTTTCTTACTGAATGTGACACGGGAGCAGATCAGAGCTTGGTTAGAAAATAAAAAGTAAAATAAAATCAAGATTATAAAACAGGAATCTCTTCTGAAGTCCTGACAATTTCTGCCACTAAGGCTCCAATGGCTTTCTCATTTCTAGGACTCATAACGCTGCAGTATGACTGAAGTATCATCTTCCTCAGCTTAGTTTTCTTACTGAATGTGACACGGGAGCAGATCAGAGCTTGGTTAGCAAAAGAGAACACATGGCTGCTGTGAAATTACTCTGCACTTCCAATATTGCCTCCTGGAGTAGGAATGTAATTATTTTTTAGCGTTATTCCAGCAACTATGGTACTGAAAAGTCAGAATAGTACGTGGAATTGCCCTGCAATGATAGAAGTTACTACATAAAAAGCTACAAGAAGCTTTTGGACTTTTTTTTTTAAGACTAGGAAAGGGTCAAAAGTATCTTCTTTGCCACGAGTCACAGGCTCACAGCTCAGAAAAAAATCCCCCAGCAAACTGACAAGATGTAGTAATGCCTCTATCATCGAGTGGAATTAAGTGATGTATCCCAACAGATGGCAGATCCCAAATCCCTCTCAGATCACTTTCCCTTGCTAGAATACAAGTGCCAGTCCTTACGACGAGTCAAGACAACAGCAAGTCTCAAGTGGTAGGAATATCCTGAACTACTCACCAGGGACAAAAGCCTGGGATAAAAGAAAACATTTGTTTCTGCCACATCCATGGAAGTGACTAACTGTCGAATGTAGGCACGGTCATCCGTTGTGACCTCCAGACCAGGCTGAAGGACGTCACTCTTCAACACGCAATTCAAGTACACAGGAAGCAGCTTCATGCATTCAGGAAGGATCAGCTACAAGTCAGAAGCAGAGAGAAGTTGGTCAGCTGTTCTGCTGAATAAGCTTGTGTTTGACAAAACGAGGCTTGCATCAACCAACAAAGTGTGGTACAGTTACGAGGAATGCAAGCCAACAGTCTAATTATATCACAGACTTGCAAAAATAACATACAGCTTTTCCCTGGAGCCAGCAGTGCTTTCTGGGCTCCAGACAGATGTCCAAGAAGCCATTCTCTACTACAGTTTTACTTGCAGTCTCTCTACTTCCCCGAGTCTTCTCTTTGCAAATTTCTGCTGAGCAAACCAATTGACCTTTTTGGAGTAGGTGAAGTAGGAAGAAGCTCTCATCACCTTTTAATACCTGAGCCTGTGGTTCAAGTGAAAGCATTGGAGTTTACCTGGCCAGCAGAAGAGGGACTAGCACAGTTCTTTCGATAGCAAGCTAGGATCTGGGCACACTGGTTGATCAGTGCATCTCGTACAGTCTTTACTGGGCTACTCAGAACTCCACGATATGCTGCACAGAAAAGGGAAGTGAGAGAAGGCTATCAAGGGATTGCTCATGAACAGTAAAAAGCCCAATGCTACTTTCACAAAGTAAATCTAAACAACTATTGTTTATGAAAGTCTTTTTTCCCTTCCCCTTCAAACTTGTGGGAAAGAGATGATAGACTCCTACTGAAGACCTGTAGCAGCTCATTTACTCTGTTTTATTATATATTCTTCAACTGTCTATCTCCCATGTACTTTAAAATACACTTAATCATACTTTTGAAAGGAGGGGATACTATAAAACCTCCTTTGATAAACTGGCCATCTTTCTTTAATGGACTGAATATGGACTGTTTCTTAGATTTTAATGGCAATAAACATTGCTCTAATTCTCTGCTGGATTTGTGAGCTTTTACTGGAAACTGGAAAGAGCAAATAGGGTACAACGTATAAAAGTGTGATTTTTAACAGCATTTCATATTCAAATTCTGGAGCAGTTAAAGAACAAATTAAACCAGTCAAAAAATTAATACAAGGATGAATTCAGACAGCTGTCAATACAAACCTTTATTAAAAAATTTAGACAAGAATTTGTGTGAAGGCTAAGCCTGTACCTCCTATTTGTACCTCTCACCCTAAGTGACAATACTATCACCACCTCTTTATGCTCTTTCCCATAAATGACTAAAGTATCAGGATTGCCACCTGACATTTGATGCAGAGAGAATAAATGGGTGTCACTGGATGACAACAGGCATTTTAACAGGAGGTAAAAGTTGCAATTCTTGTTACCATATTTCCCCTTACCGTATTTAGCCAAGTAATTGATGAGTGTGTCTGTCTCACAGTTTCGATAGAGGTCAGCAAGCTGCGTGCAACAGTTGAGGGACAGGTTGTGAATGCGGAGTCGTCGCTGTCCTGCACAACTTGTATATAACAGAGCACACTGTAGGAGACAAAAATCCCAGGTTATTGAAAAACAGGGTTGTGCTACACTCAGAAATGCAGGGTTTGAATATATTTAATTAAAAAATAGGACTCAGATATCTAAGCAAATAAGATAATTATGCAAAAGACTTGCATAATAAGCTAAAAGCACATGGTAAGAATCGGGGTCAATGAAAGATAACAAGCAGCAATGTTAGCAGTTTGTATTAAGGAAACTAGTGTTGGAAAATGGATTGTAGTTTGAAGCAGTCTGTGTCACCCTGAGAATGTGTATGCTGAAAGGCTAAGGGTATAGCAAGGGCCAGAAAGAAAGAATGAACAGGTCCCTGAAGGAGTGTCTAATAATTCGGCTCAGAGCAACCCCATCCTCTTCTGCAACTGGCACTGTCTCCAGTTGAGAATTGGTTCCACCTTGTACAGTTTTGTTGACAATTATAAATTGTGAGCTCAGTTTTCCTCCTAGAAAGTTTGGTTCCACCTTGGTACAGTTTGGTCGACAATTATAAATTGTGAGCTCAGTTTTCCTCCTAGAAAGCCTCCCCCCTCACCTGAAGGAGCGCACCACTGTCTTCACTCAGTTTGTCATCGTGCTTGAATTCCACCGTGATTGTTTTATCACAGTCCAAACCTGCCATCTCTACATCAGTTGTGTTGCTCATGTAAAAAGCTCCAAAAAAGTCAGTTGCTCGGATACCTAAAAAGTTAAAAAAAACCCAACATGAACCACAATTTTCAACAGAACAACAAGACTTTGGAGCCCTGAAAATACTGTCATCGGTGACACTAAGTTATCTTAACAGATTTCAGCAGGCACCTTTGCTCAGTCTTGACAAAAGCCTTAGAATTTCAAAGCTTTAGCAGAACTTTTTCCATAGCCTGGTCTCAAGATGGTTTAAATTAGGGTAAAGTCCATTACTTCCCATATGACATGCTTGAAGTGGCCAATTTGTTAAGACTTATTAATGTTAACACTCACCTGTGCTTGTGCGCACTCTCATTACGGCATCAAATCCCACTTCTTTCTGGACGTCTCTTCTCAAGTCATTCAGGAACCTATCCTGGTCTGTCTCCAGCTAGAACACAAGCAATAATTCAGGTTTCATACTCCCATAAATCAGAGCTGGTTCATAAACCCTAAAGTAATTTTAAACCAGACATTATCCCCTGCAGTCTTACCCTAAAAATCAGCCCTCATACAGCGCTGAGTGCCCTGCTAATAAAATATTGTGCTAAAAAGGTAACAGCATAGCTTTTCTTGTTGGTTTTGGTATTATTAAAGATATTTTGTGTAAAGATGGAAAGCTAACAAAATGGTTGTGGTGAGAATCTTGACATTTAAGTAGCAATTTGTTTCCAAAGAAGTACTTGTTCACTACGATTCACACTATGGGAAAGAACTCTTAACTAATTAATAATTCTTATTTAGATCAAATGCCAGCCAATGAGTCAGTGTCAGCCTTACCTGGAAGTACGCGTATTTATAAATGGAGCCTCCGGTCTGGTACGTTACTACACCCAGTGTCGCCACATCCAGGTACTGGTTTGGAAACAGGAACAGATCCACACAGCAGCCCTGGGCCACACAGTCCTTGGCCAAGTTGTTGTAAAAGCTTGTCTGCGGTTGAAACAAAGTCTAAGGAAGGAAGTTAGAGATGAGATCAGAAGCTTGTAGTAAGAATAGGAAAGTGACAGCCAGTTTATAATCCCAGTCAATATACTTTCATATTTTAAGTCTCTCTTTAGGGAAATTAAGATCATATAAATTCTATCTGACCCTGCCTTTGAAGAACTGTTGAATATTATGAGAATTACTACACATCTTGCCTTAATTGTAAGTTCAGCACATTTACTTTAACCCAGCTATGGTATATCATTCCCTGTAAGAATATAGATGCACCTCTTCTTGTTCTCATACCAGAGCTGTCCTTATGGTGTCAAATCTACACAGCTCTGCTTGAGAACAAAAGATAAGAGTGCAATGTTAAAAGATATTAGCTGGGACAGTTACATTACATACTACCCTTGTAATTTTTTTAGTGTTACTTCAGAGCTGTTTTATCCCATAAAGAGTATAACATAGACCTGTAGCTTAAGCATCGTTCAAGTCATTACCTTCTCCTTATCTGTGTTGATCAGTTTCTTATCATCCCTGTTCTTTAACTTCCCTGGGGCCTCTGCGATGGGCAGAGAGGTGTGGAAAATGAAGAGCTTGCCAGCGCACTCAGCTGCCTGCAGGGGAACAAGTGCAACAGCCCAGGTTAGAAACAGTTACAAAAAAATTCTAAGGGAGGACTGTGATTCAATAACAAGCTTCCAAGCATCCCCATTACTTCATTGCTTTATGTCAGGAAGGCACTCTGTGAGACACACAGGCTCAGCGACCACTTGGTTACTTCAGCGGTATCCAGCTTTCTGCTCAGTTCTGGAGAAGCAACTTTCCAGTTCTACTGGACCTGTGCTGGTTCCAGGGCAGGGAGAAAAGGACTGGCTCCAAGGAGGCAGAGCAGTAAGCAGGTTTTGCACAAGGTTTTGCACAAACGTGTTAAATGGCTTTCTTCTCTGATGTGCAGTTACTGAGTTTGTGCAAAAGGAAGAGAGTCACAAAAGGGGCAAAGGATTTTGTAATCTGAGCTTCAACTGATCATTAATCAGTAACCTATGTCAACACTAGCCAACATTTAGTAGGTTATTTTCTCTGACACATGCAGTATTAGTAATTTATATTATTTCTTGACTGAACAATTGTTGTGAAAACTGAGTTTAAGAGAGATTTCTAAGGACTTGCACGACAGAAAAATAGAGCTTTATGAACAGTTTTGCATGGAATCAATTTGCTACAAGCTGGAGTTAGATCATGCATGTAAGTATATGGATGCAGTACTGGAATGGAAGAACTCCAGGAAAGGTTTACTTGGTGAGCACGTTAGTGTGGGCAATTTCAACAGATCACATTCTCTCCTTTTATTTAAGATTATAAGAGAGCTTCAAGCACAGGATTAGATTAGATTAGAAAGGCATCATGCTACAGAACTCCTCTATGAGCCATGACAGACTTCAGAACCTGGTTTTAATGTTGGAGGGTCTTATTGGGTTTTTATTGTGTGTAGGTTCTGTAAACTGTTCAAAGCAAGACCCAGCTAGGTAACTGAGATTAAGTCATATGTCTTGTACTATGAGCAAAAATTATTAAAAAAATGGGCAGAGAACAAATAGACAGCTACAGAGAACTGGAGGTACATGCACTTAAGGAACAAGCCAAGTACTCCCTTCACGTAGCACATTTACCATAAGGAAAGTACAACAAACTTTAGAATTGCCTTATTAGTGGGTGTTGGCAGAATATGAACTTCACAGTTTTCAGACTGAAAACAATTTGCCATGACAACGCCTTTACTAACCTTCAGTGCCTCCAGCCCTGCTTGAATCACAGGTGCAAAAACAGTTTCTGTTTCTCTTGTGTCTGCAAACATTTCTGGAATCTGGTCCAGCAAACTAGTAAAGAACAAGAAAAAGGAGGAATTCAGTATTCCATTGAATTGGAAAAGCCACACAGTTGAAACTGATGGTGTATGAGACTGAGGTGGTTCCAAGAGAAATCCCTAACATGTCTGTAAATTTGCACAATTTTTACAGTATTTGGCATTGTTTATCTATGAAAAAAATGATTCTTTGTCATTCCTCATTGGCTTTGCTCATCCATATCCTCAGTGCTTGCTGTACAGCCTCAACTGATGCCTGTGCCTACTCCAATAGCTCTTCTGTATTCCTGCTCTTTTAATACATTCCAATATGTATTGCTAAGCAATATATATATATTTATATCCCCTTATATATATATCCTATGCCAAGCTGCGCTACAAGCCAAATACACTCTTACTCCATGAATTTTTCCATCCTACTTTGCCAGCTTAATCTCAAAAGAGTATAGGAAATTAAAATACATGGAATAACTTCTAAGTGAATAACATGACAAATGAGCAGTGAACGTAACACTTCTAAATACAACACTCGAGTCTACCAAACAAGAAGTTTACTACAAACATTGTAAATCAGGTTTTATTACCTGGCAATAACTGTCCTGGACTCATTCACGTTCACCAGAAAACCATCAAGGAGCGGCACAAACATATCTGCCACATCTGAGACAACCATCATTTGTGGCTGTGCCAGCGAGCTCTTCACGTTATAGAAGTGTAACACCTTGTTGTAGGTGACAAAGCCTACTCGAATGGCAGATTCTTCCATGTTGCCCTCCCTGGAAGAGAAGACACAGTTGCTTTCACATCGAAGTAGACTATGAAATCTTTACACAGAACCCACCACAATAAACGATAAGGGAAAAATGCAAGGAAGGAAAAATTATTTTCACCTAGAAAGGTATACAGAAAGATGTTCTGCTCGGCCTTTTTCTGAAGAAAAGATTGGTAGGATTCTAAACTAATTTTTTCATTTCTACCTTTTTTTTAAAAGGTAAAATCTGACAGTTTCCCCCATTTTGACTGGCTACAGATATTTTTTTCATTTCTAGCTTTTTTTTTTAAAGGGAAAATGTGACAGTTTCCCCCATTTTGACTGGCTACAGTAGTATACAATATACCTACCTGGGCAGGTAATCTAGGAGTGACTTTAATTCTTCACATATTAGCTTCACTAAGCCACTCTTCATAGCATTGTAAGACACATCAATCATGAAAATGAAAGCAGGTGGACTGGGAAACTTGTTATTCTGTGGAAGAGAGGGAAGAAGACACATTATGGCCATATAACACAGAGACATGTAACCACACTGTGCTTGAAATGGACAGGTATTACATATCCTAGACTGATTTTGCCATTGCTCAGTGAGGAACAGGCTAATCACAACTAAATCATCCATTTACATGGCTAGGCCAGAAAGGAAAATAGACAGGGAAATTTCCTGCTAGTTCTCAAGACTTAGGAATCTGACCAGACTTGTTATAGGTGATTTTATCAATATAAAGCAAAAGATTTTCCTCTCCAAGAACTGCAAATTTTCCTTTCTACTTAAATATCAAGTTTGCTTTGGGAGAGAAAAACTTGTTTCAGCCAACATTTTCTGAAGTCTATAGGGCATACTGGAAGGAGCACACAGAAACAAGAGTAAAACACAAGAACTGTCAAACAAGCTGGGAAGATCATATCTTGCTTGAATTAAAAATGCTTAAGCAAGATAATTGGTTTTTGTCTTAACTCAAAGTAAAGCTGAGGCATCAGATGGTAACCAGTAGCAAGTTGCAACATTCAGGCATCGTTTTTTTCAGCATTTATTTCAGCAGAAATATAAGTTGCTTTAATAAACACCTTGCACATATTTTTCCTATTCTTCAAAATTATTCTTTAAATCATTAATTTATAAATGAACTAGCTCTAACAATATATATTTCCATGCTAATCTTATGGTTTTAATCACTATGGCTGTATTGAAAAGTTAAGTTCAACAGGTCAAGCTTGCCTTAGGCAACCGGCAGCGCATTTCATTGTTACTGTTGTATTTTCCTTGAATCTCTCCCACATTCTCCTTCTGCCCCAAGGACTACTGCAAGAGAGTCCCTGCTGCAGAACTGCTAAGGTAACAGCACCTATAGCTGCTTATATAGCTCCAGCAGAGAATGACAGGCAGTTATGTCATGTGTGATCGAGATTTCCTCTACTTTGGGAAGCAAGCAGGCAAGCACATTATCTTACACAATGAAGTAGGTTGGCTTAATGCTGTTAATTATCTCTGCCAGCTGGAAAGCAGCCCCAGATAATTCATGTCATTCTTCCTTTTAGGAAAATATGCTTTTTATTTAAAAGCAAAACAAAATACAGTAATAAACACAAACTACTTGCACTACACATACCTTGCAATAGTCAACTGTTGCTAGAAACTCATAGGACCCCAGTGATAACTCAGGTCGATCATAGAAGTCTACTCGCTTCCCAGTATGATCCAAATGCTGGAAGTAGTGAGGTGGCACTGGAGAAGAAAGAAACATTAAGTTCAGTGACACGTCCATGGATAAACACCATGAACAGAGAGCAAACACAATACCTGCTCTTTCAGATAAAACTTCAGGAAAGCAATGGAAGTATTACTGAAAATATTCATGCAATCTAAAAGCATCATTAAAGCCAAGAAACACAAACTGCTCCCAGCTTGTCTTACGCACCAAGTGGCACAGTGTATAGTCACTACTGTTCTTTTCCCAAATCTCCTTTGTGTTCTTATTTTACATTTCATATCAGAAATGTCACAACAATGTGCTCTTAGGATTCTTCTGAAGGATTTAGTCCAAGCAAAAATCTTGTACAAGCAGTAACAAATGACGTACAACCGAGTTTGAGCAAACTACAGGCCACAAGTTTACTGACTCAATTCAGGGTTACCCAAAGATTGAGCCCCTTATTTTGCTCCATAAGTTAGCTTTTTCCTTCCCTTCCCATGCTGCACAAGAACAGAGCCTTTTAGGCACTCCTGGGGGCAGAGACTGCCATAATCCTTTGTCAGAACAGACAGGGTACTTCTTACAGTGGATTGTAAAGCATTAAGGAGGAGGAACTGAAAGTGTAACCCCACAGCCAGTACTTTTGTGCTGGTACCAGATGTTGGAAGGCAAAACAGGAGTTAAGTTTTCACCTACAGAAGTCAGCTGCAGAAACAAAGAAAGCATTTCCCCTCCTGCAGAATTGTTGGGGTGACAAAATGTATTCTACCTATTGCTACATATATGCTCCAGGGGAGAAAAAGTTGAGATTATCTGTACTGGTAGTATTTAACACCTTTAAATTATTCTAAACATTCAAAGTTTCAACAGTTCAAAAGAAAACAAAGTGATATCATTAAGATTATATATAAGCACCTATCACTCTTCTCCTTTCCAAGTATATATCCAGTACAAGCTAATTATCTGATTATTTTTGCAGAGGAAACAGGAATTGTTTGCAACTCTTAGGTACAACTATATTGTATTTTCAGAGCATTGCTTTCATCAGCAGCCTCTGAGCATCCCTCCCTTTTCCACCCACTGAGTTGTTACAGGTAGAGCCATTCACTGCTGAGCGAGCAGAGCCAGGGAACACGTGCAGCCTGAAAATCACCAGATAAAAAGGTGTTTTTTTTTTTAAAATTGGCCATTTCTAACCCCTGTCAGCTTCCTATTTTTGGTTTGTACAAAGAATTGTACAGCATAACCGAGGTGATAAGAACAAACAGTCCATTGAAAGCCACCAGTGCTACCAAAAGAAACACTCAAAACACCACCGTAAGATTTGTTGTACCTTACATTCCACTGTGCCTTCAAAACAAATCTATGGATGTCATGCTATGAGCAGCATATAGTGACTTCTGCTTAAAAGGAAGCATGTTTTATATTAATTTAGAAGAGCAACTAAGATTAACTGGCATATACTGAACACTCCTATTCAGCTGTAGCAGGTTTAGGGTTTAAACAGGCTTTGTGGGAAAAAAAAATATCTTAACTCGTGCTACTGTCTAGATGTACATCTCAGTCTGTCATAGAAAAATGTAAATTTGAAGTACCCTCAGAAAACAGCATAACTAGTTTTTCAAACTACCATACATTATGCTACAAGTACCTCACGCTAAAAATTTGATATAGTAATACTACAATGCATAAACACCTAATTTGAACTTAATATCAGAACTGAGCACTAAACATGTTTTAGAATGATTTTTTTTTACCAGACTAAACACACACTAGAGCAGACTATACATTACAAATGATCATAACATGATAAAGATTTATTTGCTTGCGTCTTGTTCAGAGATGACTCCAGTAGAGCCAGAGACCAGTTTCCAGAAGGAACCTTACCCTCAGTGACGCAGCTGCAGAAACAGCACTGGAACCTCCTTCCACCCTCGATGAATTGCATAAAAGGGCACATGTACGCCTTGCACCTATTACATCGGACAGGACCGGATTCCCCGTGGTCTACCAAATAAGGAAGGGTCTGTGGAAGCCAGGGAAAAAAGAAAAGAAAGGTCACATGGTGATGAGAAAGATATGACTTCGAACATCACAGAGCTTAAAACAATCTCGCTGGACGTTGCATAGGATTTAGCATTTTGGCAGCTATGGGGGAGAGTGCAGGGGGTGGGGGAAGCCAGAAGTAGTATTTAGTCAAGGCTTCTCAACTCAAGCTCTAGCACAGCAGTTCTCCATGGGCTGCAGTCATTGATGGGTTACCCCTCTTAGACACAAGTATTTCTGCGTGGTGCGGCACTGCCTTATATAGTAGCCTGCTTGAGGAGCAGGAACTCCAGCAGGAGCACCACGCTGCAGCACAGATGTATCTCAAGCCGTCACAAAAGACTAAAGCCACGCAAAGAATGGCTGTGATAACCTCACGGGAGTGAGGATACAATTTACATTCCACCACAGGTTAGGTGTTTTAAAAGCAATTCTTCACCTCTTCTATTTTTCCCTTGTAAAAAGCAAGCTTTTTGACAAAATAGAAGCCAGTCATTACATTCCATATATTCAAAAACTTAGAGCATCCAGACTACCTCAAAAAACCCCAGCTGATAAGTCTTATTTTTGAAGTCCACCATGAAATACAGTATATTCATAAGTTCTGCTTCTCATGGCCTCATTGTATAGCAAGTCCTCAAAGCTGTTGTGTAGTGATACCAGTTTTGAACTATAACTGATAATATATTCTTTTTTGCAGCTAAAACAGTAGGAGCCTGTTATGTAGTGATACCAGTTTTGAACTACAACTGCTAATATATTCTTTTTTGCAGCCAAACCAGTAGAAGATGCCTGGCAACTTCTGCAGCTTCTCAACCTCAGAACAAGCAGGAAGCCCTTTAAAATCATTAAGACAGAATTTGTGCAAGCTACAAGCTGCATGTGCAGTTCAAAGTACCTTTGATAACTAAGAATCTAGCTCAAAAGATTACTTACTTTTAAATTTTCTGACACTAAAAGGGCCGAATTTTCATATATTTAGATTTCTCTGAATGCTGTATTTTCATGAGACATTCATCCTCTCATTACTGATCAGTTAAGCTTTAGTTCTGTTTACAGTATTATTGCTCTGAACAGCTGAGCCTTCGTCTGTTGGAACGGCCCCTCCACAGGGAGTTTGCCCTTGCCATAAAGAACTTTCCAATGCTAGAAGCTGACCAGTCTCCAGGGCAATTTTCTGAACTTAGCCATGTTTTTTCTGGATATCACAAGCATTTGTTCAAAGCATAAACACACCAGGAGACCTAACAACTAGGTGTTTGCAAAGCTTCTCTGAAAACGTGCAGCTCCACAAGCCTCCGGGTTTCTCAAATAAGACCACATTCCCCTGTTGCGCTCCTTTTAAACTCCAAGCACATTGCAGCAATACAGGAATTAACTTCACAACTCAGTTTTATCACAAACACATTTTCAAAGTCCAAACTGTAGTTCAGGAACATTGATGAAACACACTAGGGGAAAAAAATAAATCCTGCGTACGGTTCTCACCTCCTCTGGGGGGAGAGTAGCCAGCGGCTTTATGACAGCAGCCAGGGGAACTTGGGACTGTTTGGCCATGTCTGAGGTGCAGGGAATATTGTACGATGTGCATCTGATGTAGCGGGGGCTTGCGTTACCTGGGGAAGAAAGAACAAATCCCCAGAAAATTCAGTACAAGTTTATATTCAAGAACAGAAAATAAAGGTACCTTCAGTTATGTTGTTAAGCTACAGAGACTAAAAGTCTATCTAAATAACCAATACGTCAATCTATACAAAATTTTAATTCCAAACAAAATGTCTCTTTACGATTAACTACATATAATAAGAAGCCCTCAACTCAAAACAAATGAACTTGATTCCACATCAACTTAAACCTCATTCCTGTTTCACTCCTTTTGCAGACTAACACATACTATAGGCAGAAAACGCAAACATTTCTACCATTCTATTTTGTAATTTTGGCTGAAAAGTAAAGTCCTTGATTGTAAAACTGGATTCTGAAGTTTTAAGGGAGCCCAAAATCTCCAATAAACCACAGGAAATTAAAAGATGAAATATCCTTTCTCTATGAAGCCCATGGATCAACTGACATCCCACTCATGATTTAAAAAAGAGTTCGCAGTCCAACTCAAATGATATTTCTAGTAAACTTCAGTTCTTAACTGCTATTTCTATAGCTCTACAGAAGAGGTTTCATTTGCTGCTTTCTGATATCCCTGCTAATGCTGATCCCAGGTACCTGCCCCTGAAAACATTTTTTTATTTGCAAATTGGCTACCAACTATCAAACAATCAGGAGAATCCACATTGAGATCGAATCAACACAGGACTTGAAACTAAGCTGTTGGTAAAACACACATCCCCAGCCACTGAAATAATTCCTTAAACTTTTCCTTTAAAGACACAGACATTTCTCTCACTGACTCTTTTGGAGTTTGTTTTGTTTGTTTAGGAAAAGAAAAATATTTTACCTTGATCCTTGACCACGAAATTTGTAGTAACGAGAGGTGGGACCTGCCCTCTTACTCCAGTGACAAACGGTTCTGACCCACGGTTATTTCTGTCATCTTCAATCACTTGAATCTGTGACGGAAAACACCAAATTAATATTTGAAGGCTTGCTTTCAAAGTACCATAAAACACAAAATTTATATCTGTAAGACAGTGAAAAGGGGACCTGAGGCAAACATTACTATCTCTAAAAATAAGAAGTCTAAGGCAAATAAGTTTTGTCAAGCAGTCACCTCTCAGTTTGATTTTGAATAGTACGTAATAACTAAAAATAAATTACAAGTTGCAAATAGTATTTTTCCCCCAAGTATTTTGAGTAGTAGCATATTTTGTGTTCTAAGGCCTGATCTGAACTCATGAAGCCAACACAGATCAAGAAAGGAAATTCTGGTAGTATTCCCCTGAATACCAGTTCTAACCAAATTAAAATCAGAAGCTTCTGTAAGCCTCAGGGCTTCAGGGTGAAGTCCTATAGATAACCTGGCCTTTCCTTTCTGTTATGTTCCCACTGTTTTCATAGTATGCATTTATTTCTAACCACTGCAACCAGTGCCAGATGCTCGCAAGCTCAGGTGGAAGTCTTCATTACTCTGTGGTGCTCAGGGGTTTGTCATCTGAGTTCTGGCGATGTGGAAAGTGAAGCTTCAATAGACTTGTCAATGAATCAAGCTCAAACGTCACAGTAAAAAGCTTAAATTTCTTAGTATTGCTAATTCTTCATTAAGGCAAATATGTTTAAGATAATGGCAATGCATTGAACAGTATTACTTGACTAAAATATCCACTGAGCTTTGCATAAGAACAGAAAATTGTAGTTGTAGAGAGTTTTAACTACATTTCCATACTAGCAATCATTCTTCTGGTCTTATTTTGCCACCAAACACACATGCCTTTGCTTAGAGCAAATTGTGAAACACAGGAGTTTGCATGGCAGAACTTGTGTCCTGTCACCAAGGGTTCCAAGCTGCCAGCAGAAAGCCTCCCAGAGCACCAGGCAGTGACTACTTCTGCATAAAACTAGTCCCATTTCAAAAGTCTACAGATTGACCGGTGTTGGTGGTCTCACCACTGGTTTCTGTTATATGACCAACTTTGGCTAAAGGAGGAAGAAGTGATATGAGGGTAACCAAGTCAAATGTGTATTTTTTTCCCTTCCAATCCAAAAGGTAGCTGCTTTTTTCTTTCTCTAGGTAAGGTTCTCTACACATAAACATTAAATTTTCAAATTCAAAATCTAATGGTTATGTATGAGCACAGATGATGAGAGAATGCTTATAGCTCCCCATGCCTCATATTAAATCTACTAGAAGATTCATATCAGGAATTAACATCAAAACAAAACAGTTAAACCTGCAATTTTAGAACTTTAAAGCATTAGCCCAGTACTGGTATATCAACTAGAAGAGTAAGCAACTTCTGCTCAAAACTGGTAGAAAACACGGCTACGCAGGCTCATGCTGTGTGTATGTTAACACAAGAAACACTTTGTATGGACAATTACACTGATGGCTTACACTGAAAATACCAGTTGAAATCTGAGGAAGGAGATATTTTAAAGATCAGACGAAGTGATGGGGAGACATTCTTCATGATCTGTTTCTGAAACTGTCTGCTTTCTATTGCCTTGTCATCACAGAAGAGAAGATTTTAACAACCTCTTGTGGTGTAATGTTACTCATTTTGATAAGGCAAGCAGAAGACAGCAAGGAAAGGGTAAAGGACTCGTGATGGAGGGTTAGTGAGGTGAAGTTCAGGTTTCAGGCATGCACAGATGGTCACCAACACACAGACTACAATTGACATATATATAGCACTTACTGGACTAGGAATTGCATCTGGGTCTATTCTGTGCCTGGGTTTCTGCTGGGGTGGCAGCTCATTAAGTTGCTTTTTTTAAAAAAATAAAAAGTAAGAGCGCCACAAAGGAAAAAAAAAAAAAGGAAAAAGAAACAGAAAAAAGAAAAGAGAATAATAAACCAAAAAGTAACAGTGTTACTTCTCTCTACCCAAACCTGTAGCACTGGAATTAGATACATTTTGACATTGGTTCATGCAACAGGAAACATCAGCTTCTGCAGCACACACTGATCCCTGAACCAGCCTTGACAGGAGATTTGGGCTTGGGCTCCCAACACATTCTAACAGAGGTAGTGGCCCACGTGCTCATTTTAGTTAGAAATTGGGGATTTATGCTTTAAGAACATGCTTAAATTAAGGCAACTGACACAAGCCATTTGAGATCTCATTTAGTGGAAGAGAAGAGAAGCAGAGAAGCAATTAAAGAATTCTGATATTTTACAGAAAAAAAAAAATACAGTCACAAACTGTACACAAACTTGGAGTCTAAACAGATAATCTTTTTTGAATAGCAATAACTTCCGGACACATCGTAGATCTGGACTGGTGCTAACTCAAGACTAAATAATTGTTATAGTTTTGGAGTAAAGTGATTGTAAGCACTGCCCTGGAGAGGCCTCCTGTTACCAAATGGCTGTGGCCACCTGAGACAGTAACAGAACAGCATCAGCAGCGGTGGAAAGAAGAGCCCAGGAGACTAGTGGCAATAATACTGCCAGGCTTAATATCACTCATCATCACCAACCATTGTGGCATCACCACTCATCCCTTCTCAGAACCTCCATTCTGAAAGATAATCCCAATTCAAAAAGTTGTCCATATTTGACTAAAGTAGTGCCACGACTTAATAACCCCCAAAAATGCTAATCAGCTTTTTGACAGATTATAGGAAAAGGGAAAGGGAAAGCACTACAATAATCTCCTATCAACCATACTTTAAACTTGGATCATACAGTTCATACATTGTCACCTCAACAAAATGCTAATCATCACTACAATAATCTCCTATTAACCATACTTTAAACTAGGATCATACAGTTCATACATTGTCACCTCAAAACCTGAAATTAGTTCTCCTTGGAAAATCATTAAGCACGAATCCAGAAATGGAGAAACAAGCTTAATCAAAGCCCTCATGGATTCTCAAAATGTAATATAGTACAAAAAGAGACCTGAGGAATTAGAGCATTGATGTGCATGTGCAGTGCCTTTCTGTAGTCACCAAGAAAAATACTGCTTCATAATAACAGACTGAAGCCAGACATACAAGAGAAAAGTAAGCAGGAAAACAGACTGATGTTCTTTGGAACGAGAAACCTGAGTTTTGGTCTTCGTCAGTTCAGTTTTACTGAAAGACACTGTGGAAAAGTTCAGGCTGGTAAGAACAAAGTAAGCTTACAGGGCTGGGAATGGAATCTGGATCCAAGCGTTTTTGTGGAGCTGGTGGTCCGGGCTGTGTTCCATAATTTGGTGTTCCTGGATAGGCTCCTCCATAGTTTGGCTGGGGGCCCCTCACCTGCCCAAAGGGACCTTCCAAGAAAGAGACAGCAAAATCAAACAATGGCTAATACTAGGCATTTCCTCACTAGGTACTTTGCACTTTTCCTGTCATCATCAAAAACCAAGAAAAACAGTCACACGTTTTTCAGCTAATTAGGCTTAAACATACTTGTCACAGTGTTTCAGCTTAGACCTGTACATCTCTATCAAATGATCCATTAAACTGATGGATACAGTCCTCCTTAAAACTTACGGAAACACTGGTATTTAGAATAATATGATTAAGATATTAGGAAGAAATTCTTCCCTGTGAGGGTGGTGAAACACTGGAACAGGTTGCCCAGAGAAGCTGTGGCTGCCCCATCCCTGGAGGGGTTCAAGGCCAGGCTGGATGGGGCTTGGAGCAACCTGGTCTGGTGGGAGGTGTCCCTGCCCAGGGCAGGGATTGGAAGGAGATGATCTTTCAGGTCCCTTCCAGCCCAACCCATTCCATGATTCTATGATAATTCCTCAAGCTAAAGGTATGCAATGAGTTCTCTTGGGCAGTTTGGGCTCTTCTGAAATTACAGTAATAGGTTATTGTGTGATTATCTCATTTTATAACTACCTGAAGTTATTACATATTACTTTTGACAATTTCATTGTCATGGAACAATAGCATGATTTATCCCATTGGTGTTTTTAAAGATCACAGCAATTTGGATAGATATTTTAAAGTAATTTACCCAGCCAGTTGTGCAAAGCTGCAGGGAGGACAGGATTCTCATTTGCACATGATCACTTATCCTACCTATCTGTAAATACTCTTGATTTAAAATCAGCCAAAAAATTTCAGAAAACCTAACTGATATTGCTTCTACACTCACACAAAATGTGAGACATTCTCCAAGGATAAAAATACACAATCACATGAATTAAAGAAGAAAAACTAGCAAGTCCTTTTCGATGTTTAACATGTACAATCATATACGCACACTGGCCACAATTTTTTTTTTAAAAAGAAAAAGATAATAAGGCTTTTCAGGATTTCAAATCTCTACTTTTGAACAGATGAGGTTGTAGACACCAAAGTAAAGTTCATAATAAAATTCTGATCACTAGTTCTTGCAGAATATGTTCTGTGCATAATAGTTCTTGCTATTATGGCACTAATTATTAAACAACTTTTTGACCAAGTAAGCCAGAATCCCTTTAGTTACAATAATCTGATTAAAACCTGTGTGACAAACACCTTAGAACGACACATCCTATTGTTTAGCTTGGATTTCTTCTTCAGACATGAGCACAGGGCAACAAGTGGGAAGCTTTGAAGCGCGGGCAGGAGCCCACAAGTTACAAACCTGAAATGCAGTTCTCATTTTGCAGCACACAGAGAACACCCGTAACTTCACAATTGCTACACAGAGAACACTCACCGTTCTGCTGCATTTGGTATCCTGGTTGAGGAGGATGAGTGGGAGGAGGTGGTCCATGGAGGCCACCCATGGGAGGTCCAGGGTGCGGCCCTGACATAGTTGATGGAGGTGGTGGTGAAGATACGTGATTGGGCTGGGAGGCTGGTGGTCCAGCAAGCGTCTGCCCAGGCAGTGGTGGGCCTGGCATGGTAGGTGGCCTTGGGGCACCGGTGGCAGGAGGATAAGAGGAAGGTCCAATCCCTGTGGAAGGGGGAGGTGGGGCAAAACCAGGGACTTGAGTAGGTAGGCGCTGAGTTGGTGTTGGTTGACCAGGAAACGGAGGCTGTGCCAAAGGAAGACCCTGAGACACAGTGGTGGGAGGGGGTCCTGGGCTCGCAGTGTAAGGTGTGTAGAGACCAGATCCTGTTGCAGTAAAGATTCCTGAGACTGGGGGAGCCGATGTTGGGGGACCTGGTAAGAAGAAAAGAAGATGTAACATTTATTTTTTTTCTATCCTGAAGACAATTAAGATGCAAGCAAAACCCATTCATTCTAGATATCTAAATAGGTCTACAACTTCAGATGCAAGCAAAACCTATTCGTTCTAGATATCTAAATAGGTCTACAACTTCACCGTCTTCCGATGGACTTGCCATTACTAATAGACAAACCTTAAGTGAACACCCTCCTAAATTTATCAGAGCTGAAATTCCTTCAAGAGATCTGAAACGTGATAATTCTTTCACTGTCCTCTCTCTCAGAGTCTGAGATTCTTCTTTTACACAATCAGAACATATTTCAGGATTCAGGGCCAGAGGAAAGAGGCAAAGTCAAGAGTAAGCAAAACAAGAACCACCACAAGTCTGTCTACTCATTTCTTGAACAATGACTCAAGGAAACTATTTACTATGGCAGATGTCAAGATCTATAGAATTCCCATCACCATATAGTAATGAATCATTGACAAGAGCAAATATTTCATGAGATTACTAGCATAAATGAGAAGAATTAACATATTCGTGTAGCAGGGAAACCTCACCATATCCCAGTCCAGCTGGGGGAGGAGCAGATGCTGTAGTACTGGCAATTGTCATCCCTGCCATGTGATTGCTGAGCTGCTGCACGCTGGCTGGGGGGTGCCCGTATTGCTGGAACGTGGCTGGCTGGCTGACAGGCGTGGGTGCTGAGCCTGGCAGAAACGGCTGAGAAGTAGGTGGCCTGAGAAGGAAGATGAAAAACTCCACTGGATTCCCCATTATACAAGCATTTACAGCTCTCTGTGCCTTTTAAATTTTTTCTGCCACAAACACTAGCTGGGTCTCAGTTATTTACACGAAGCACCGTAGCTCAGTTTTGGAAAAACAATTACATATCCTGCACGGATTTGAATCTTTTCATCAAAAAAAAAACCAACCCAAAACTATTAGTTCTTAAAATACAAATTCTACATTTATAATATTTTTGTTTTAATTCCATTTCAGTTATCACAACAAATCAGAAATACTACAACAGAATCTCCAGGGGGAGCAACAGTAAGGCCTATCACAGCTATGTAAGAATCTCTGTTGCTCAAAGGATTTGGACTCTCCAGCCGACAGTGAGGAGTTAACCAGAAGGAAACAAAACCAACCACCTTCCCCCATAACCAGTAACTGGAATGAAGCAGTGAGAACTGTTGCCACTTTCACCACAGAGGTAATGGCAATATCTTTCTGGAGAAGATGCCCAAGAGCTTTAGATGAAGGTAACTCAGGGTCCACAACAGACAGAAAAAGACCCAGAACCAATACTAAGGAATTTCTCAGTAATGACCAACAGCAACATGCCCCAGACACTGCCAGGGAATCAAATACTATGGCTGCGTGGATGCAATTGTTTTAAAACAAAACACATTATGTGAATCAGAAAATTCCTTATTAAAAAAATGACTACCACAAAGAACATCTTTGGAGGAGAAGTGGTTTTGTTCAGTCACTGACACCTGCTCATATCCTTCCAGAAGCTTTTCATCTCCAGACATTCTTACTGTCCAAATACCCCTATGGGTAACTGTTGCTTCAAAACAGTAAGCAAGCAATAAAGAAACTTAATATCCATCACAGGAAAAACAAAGTATTTAGTATGGTTTAGATTCTAAAAGGTCTAGACCCAGCATAGGTCTACCAAGGCAGGCTTTTCTTATGATTTGCTCTTTTTCTATGTACCTCTGCATCGAGGCTGCTGAGGCTGGAATCCCATTCTGCACATCTCCATGTCCAAACTGATTGTATCCTGGGTGGCCAGAAGGAAGAGATGCTCCAGAGGCTGGAGGGGGAGCTCCAGATGTTGGAGGGGCTCTTAATGAACCTACAGACATAAGGGGGAAAACAAAATTAAAAAAATAATATCATGACAAATTACTCACAGAAACAAGGGTTTGATTCAACTACCACAAAAAATCCAGGAAAGAGAAGAAGTGCAGAAACAGTGTAGCAATGGCCAAATTGATGTATCAATATTCCATAAGCGACAAATAAGTTATAAAAGTGCATTAGAAGTAACCGAAAGCAGAAATATTTTTAGCCATTGTCACTAGTCACCATCTCCACACAGACCAATTGAAAATACGTACTGTGAAGGGTTTTCAAAAGACAACTTCATCTTTTGATGAAGAAATAATCATTATCTTGTCAGTAAGGTAATAAATTCTTCCCTTTCCAAGCCCAATTATTTTTATGCAGCCCAAGGAGAGTATTCGCATGGAACCTGATGTTCATTACAGGTCAATTTTCCCTACTTGAAAGGTAAGCAGGTATGTGAGTAGATTCAGTTTTCAAAAAAACATCAGACTAACTGGTTTGATGTAACATAACGGGGGCCACCACGGACTGTTCTTCCCTCCCAGGGCTGGAGGCTACCATGAATACTTTCCCATCTTTCAGACTGAGCTGGTCCAGTCACAGCCTGAATGTATTTGTGAGAAATATGTATTTGCCTCAGAAACCAGAGCTCACACTTTCACAAACCACTCAATGCTGGATACATTACCAGAGGACCAACTGCAGTGTCTACTTCCAAAAAAAAAAGAATATAAACTTCTATTTTAATATTATTATGTTAAAAATGCTGATAATTAGAACAACCATACGACTGTGCCTGCTAACCACAAGGGAAAATATTTAATGTATGGGGCCTCATTAAATACAGGTGACTGAGTAACCTGCCACATGAGAGCAGGGCAGCACACACACACTGACAGTGACTGGCGTAACGAGTTTAGAGGGGACTCAGAAACCTTCCTGGGAGGAACCGTTATGAAATGAGAAGCCATTTCTCAATCCCACAGTATAATTTATACACCAAAGCATGAGGTTTCAACTCATATATTTTTATCTTATCTGCTACATATAATTCTTAGTAAGCACGTAGATATAAGTTTAAGGAAGATTTAACTAGACCTTGCATGAATAATCAGTAATTTCTTGGGGCTTTTTCTTTATTACTAAACCTCCTCCTGTTCTTCACATTGAGACTTAGGACTCAATGCTTTCCAGATAAATTTATTATTTTTATATACATTCATCTAGTTAAATTTTGTCTTTTCTAAACTAGCATTACAGCACCTTTATTTTACTGTTTCTCTGGCCAAGCATTTCCCAGTCTCTAACTATTTGTACGTTGTGTGGTATTTCTACTTCTGAATGTCTTTTGTGATACCTTTTCAGTTAATTGGATACACTTTCAGATATTTTGGAATATCTTTCTTTTGATACTACATGTAAACTGTTTGGCATGATTATGTTTTATCCTTGAAAGCATATTTAATTCAATTCCTGGAGGGATCCTACACGTTTGGTTTTTTGGGTTTTTTTTTAGATTAAGCTAACTTTTCCCCCCCCTCAACTTTAACAGGGATACAATTTGACAAATACATGCTTACTTCAGAAAAAGCTTCTGAAGTCTTCTTTTTCTAGTTCTTGTCACAAGTATATTTATGTGACCATTACTACAGACTGCTCAAATAGCCACTGAAAAAAATTCACTTGAACAGGTAGGAATGTCTAGTGGTTTATTATCTTAACGTTCATTACTCTTTAGGAATCCTGAAATTTCCCTTCAACACCTTTGAGTATTGGTCTTACTCATCACAGACCTCAAAATGGATGCAGATTACAGCAAAATGGGAAATGCCTGTGATTCTACTCCAAGCCCAGAGACTACACGGTCTGACTCTCTGCTCTTCTGAACAAACTGACACAGCTGGAAATAGCTCTTCCAAAATACCGCTAGTCAGAAAGAAAGGAAAATACGGTATGATTTCTTGTAGCGTTTCTAATTCTTACATCTTGATTGCTAGCATTGCAGAAATATTTCCTTCTTCAAGCCACAGCTTTTGGAATCATAATTATTCCTAACATGTATTTAGTTTCTGTGCTATAGGCAAAGAAGTTTAAAACTTTTTCCTCTTAAAGGAAAGCACAAGTTATAAAAATCTCCTGACTTCCAATAACAACCTCCTGGTGCTTGGGGAGATTTTTCATTTCTTCATTGCAAAGCTATCATTTCAGACCTCACATTTTAGTTCTCTCTCAAGTGGGAGACTGCGTTCTTTTAATCTGAGGCTTCTCCCTGACAGAACCTGAATGGGCCAATTTGGGTTTTGAAATCAGTCTTCAGAAAGCACTAGTCACAAGTCAGGTTTTATCTATGAATCTGCAGGCATAAGGGATTTCTACTGGTATTATTTCTTCACATCCTATTTATGTTTCTGGAGAGCTGCCTACAAATAGATTGGGAAGTGTCCCACCCGCCTCTGCCTGAATAATCAGGTACCCACACCTTTGAGATAAACATCCATATTAAATGGGAACTTGGCACAGAAGAAGCAGCAAAGCACAAACACTCCCACAGAAAGGACACCATTTACCTATGAAATTAGGTGCAAGAGAAGAAGTGTCAGAGTTGAGAGATACAGGAGAGCCCTTCGAAGGGAACCCCAAGGAAGGAAAGTAACCTGGAAAGACAGAATACACCAGTAAATCAAGGCTGAGAGAAAGCACCAAGCGACAGTGTTTCCAGTGCTGAGGACAGTCTGCAGTGCAGAAAATATTGTATACATAAAATCCATGTCACATTTTCTCAAACCAGGACACACATTTATCACATTATTTCTTAACCTATACTCCCATAATGCATATTACCAACATAGTTCCTATAATAACATTAATACAAGCATTAATAGTATAGTAAACTGAGTCTATATAAAGCAATCCAGCAGCAGCTGGATTGTTACTGGTATTCAGGCAATTGTGTTTGCACTTTCAACTGCATGATCTCATCAGAAGGAAATTGATAGACTGACTGAAAGACTGGTGCAAAACTGTCCTGGTTCTTTCAACATTCTCACAGCCAGAAGCAGCTGTTTTCAGCCAGCAGCACAGGGCTCCACTTCTGGTCCCAAGCAAGACCAGCATTGCCGGCACAGCATCCCCACGTTTCCAGGGTTTGCCACATAAATCAGATGCAAAAGACTCCCAGATGAGGATGGCACCTGCTCCCGACACTTCCCCACTCAGTCCTCCAGGCGATTTTATTGTTATTTTTAAAATAAATCCCTGAGCCAACTACTTTGAGATCGTAGAATAACATTGGCAATTTTCCTTTTACCCCTCAATGTTCACTAAATTTCTGTCACTTTAGTGCCTCTGAAATTAATTGTCCCTCCTGCAGCTACAACATAGTCTTGCTACGAAGACCTGCAGTAAATATAACATGTGGGAGATGCGGTTAGAAAGGATAACCATCCCCATCTTCACTATCACCTGCCTGGCCCCTTTGATAACACATTGTTTCTTTGCCCCTCTTTTCCACCCAGTTGTCATATTCAGCAGCTACTAACAGTTCAACTTCTGGCTGTCGTGCTAGTGCTCTGAATTTTACATTCCTTTCTTCTGAAGTTAGGGATTCTGGATTTGCAGTAACAGGTCCAAAATGCAGAGAATCCCAAGAAGCAGGATTTCTTCCCTCTGCCCAGTGCTGATTCTCATTACTTTTATAGGAATTTAAACCCTCCGTGAAATTAGTTCAAAAATCACAGATTAAAAGTGCTGTTGGAAGAGATTTATTGAGGAGAGGAGGAGGATTAAGGACAGAGAAGGAAGATGGAGCAAACGAATAAGCCATTCTTTAGCACAGCCCACTAACTCTTCTACTCCCCTACTCTACTAACTCCAGACACAAAATAAAATGCAACAATAATACAGCTCCCAGATTTCAGTCTCCCACTTCGGTTAGTTTCAAGACAACTACAGGCACTTCAACTGTTATACCCTTCTCATTGAGTTTGGTTTAAAATTGAAGAAGTTGCAAAAAAATTGAAGATGTACGTGGAGGGGAGAATAATACAGAGACCATTAGAATATTCCTCATTCCCTTAGAATAGCAATCTGAAATCTAAACAAACATTTCAGAGTGGAAGTTCATGTTGTGCTTATCTCATCAGAACTAAATTCATCCACATGATTTTGAAAAGCAGAAATAATTCTACTCAAAGCAACAAAATCATAGAATGGTTAGAGTTGGAAGGGATCTTAAAGATCATCGAGTTCCAACCCCCTGCCCTGGGCAGGGACACCTCCCACCAGACCAGGTTGCTCAAAGCCCCATCCAGCCTGGCCTTGAACCCCTCCAGGGATGGGGCAGCCACAGCTTCTCTGGGCAACCTGTTCCAGTGTCTCACCACCCTCACAGGAAAGAATTTCCTCCTAATATCTAATCTAAATCTCCCCTCTTTCAGCTTAAAACCATTACCCCAATACTATCTTCCCCTCTACGTTTCAGATGTTACAAGTCACTATTAATCTCCCAAAGCTATTCAGGTGCTGCGAAGAAAAGACTCCTGAAGTTCTCTAATAATTTTAAGTCCTTAATTTTGAAAAAAGGGAAAAAAAAGTTGAACTATTTTGTTTCTTACTTTTAAAAAACAAACAAACAAAACAAAACAACAAAGACAACAAGTGACATGATCCTGCAAATTCAGGGAAATTCTGGAACACGTTAGCTTGCCACATGTCCGCAAACTTTCTATGGATTTTAAAGGCACTAGAGAAAATAGCTACAAATACTCTTTCTGCCTAGACTTGTATGTCTTAACCTTTCAGGATGGAGTGCAGATCTTTCTATGTAGTCAAGGCAGTCTCAATTACAAATCTGTTCTAGTCCCTAACTGCTGCCCCTCTGCATCACCTCATGAGGAAGACTGTCCTTGTCAGGTGCTTCAGTACCACAGGGACGTACAGAAAAAAAGCAGGCTGTGCTTCACAACATGTTAATTTTATGAGATACTAGAAGAAGAGTAAGCCCTAGCAAAACGGACAAGCGACAGAACAATAATCTCAGAATGTACAGGAAAAACACCATTTTTAATGTCATGTAGGTAGTTGCTACCACAAAACAAAGACTAACAACAGGAAGAATAAAAAAATAAATAAATCCATGTATGCAACAATTCACAGGTTATCAATCAATCATTAAGTTTTGACCAAGAAGTACCTTGTGGAGGGACTGGCTGTTGATATCCCGGCATCGGACCATTATATGGACCTCCATACTGCGACTGAGGAGCCCCTGGCAATGGCTGTCCTCCGTAGGCCGGCTGCTGGTATCCCTGATATCCAGGCTGAGGTTGCCCGTAAGGAGGCCCTGTGTGAGCTTGCTGGTTTACACTCATTGTATTCACATCCCCAAACTAATCTCACCTGCAAAAAGGGGGGGGAAAAATGGCTTTAGGCAGACATAAAACCAAACTGGCCAACTTCTGTACTGTTTTCACAGAAAGGAGAGCTCCTGAGATACTAGAGAAAGTAAAACATTAGTTGTAATTTACTCTTGCACAGCAGTTTTTTCAAGTAACATAAATGCTTTACAAAAGCCAGTTAGAAAACAATACTTGCAGAAACTATGGTTTCTAATCAACTTATTCACTCCTTCATCCAGATTTGACTTCTGATCATCAAAAAATAATCATAATTTGCCATTCCATAGCATAGATGATTTAAAGTCCTTGTGATGTACGTAAGTTTCAGAAAACTAAGATACCCAAAAGCAGCATGTTTACCTAAGAAAGGTGTTCAAAATGGAAAAGCAACACAGGCAAAGATGTCACTAAAGGAGTTACATGAAAGTGTAAGACCCGAAACAGCCTCAGAGACAGGAGAAATGTTTCTTAGCAAAGTTATTGAAGAGATCTTGCCTAACAGACAGATTCCTAATCCTCTAACTAATTAATATAAAGAGATTGACTAACTATGTAAAGAGAAAACCAGAAAAGGCATTTGGAGACCCCAAACCCCACAGGCAATTCCTACAATACCATGGTATCAAGCAGGCAGAGAAGCCACAGAGCCCTTGAGTTGCCGAGAGCCAAGGAGATGACTTTGCAGGCCAGAGACTCCCTCATGGTCTGTCTCTCAAGGAGGAATCTCCAGCCTTACCTCAAGCAGGTAAAAAACACCCGAGCTCTTTTGTCTCATTAGAGGACACCACCCAACACTAAGGTTGGTTCTTCATACCATCAAAAACATGATGTCAAAGAATTATTTCAACAACTGACACAACAGTTGGAGAGCAGGGGAACTCAAACAACGACAGCTCTGTAAGAACCATCCACACAGAAGGAAACTTTTTCAGATCCATTACATGCATAAAATAAAGGGAAAATACATATATCACAACAGAGCAATCTAATTACTCACAGAAGAAAGGTAGCAAAATACATACCTCCCACATTTAACCACTTAAAGCTAGAAAACATGACAAACATCAACACTAAGAATGCTAATGCTTACTCTGAAATTAGATAGTAAACTTTACAGGAAAGGAAATAAATGAAGTTTTATATTTTTATTCTTCAAGCAGCATAAGGGTGATGATAGGACTTTTGTTTAGAAAAAGAACTTAAATATTTAAAAGCAATTTGCTCTTGAAAGTAACATATAATGTCATTTGCAACAGCTTACAACAGCACGACAGAATTTTTTCATCAGCCTGTACTGGTTTTAAACATGATTACACATGAGAAACATGACAGCAAGAGAGTCATTGCTAACGATTCTGGTTTCCCACACCACCTTTGACTTAGTTCTGCAGAACAGTCTAACCTTAGCAGCCACAGGGCCAGGAAATCTGGACTTTGGGACCTGTTCCCTTAAAGGTTAACCTCTTCCTCCCCAAGCAGGCAACTAGTGTCACCACATGGCAATCACAGACCTACCCCAAACCATCTCCTGTCCAGCACAAACAGCAAAGGAGGAGAGTTCCTCCTGCAAAGGTGGGGTAAAGGGAAGGGAGAACATGGCAAGAAGACAAGAAGACTGCTCTACCCACACATCTTGGAACATCCAGACTCCTGTCAAGGAAGAAGGACTATTGCTTATTGGATTGTGCACGAGGAACTTGGCTCCCAGTCACCACTCCTACAAACAGGTCCTTCCTCCAGGAAGAGCTGGAGGCAAAGCAGCAGCAGCTTGCAGGATACCTACTGAGCTATCATCATTAAGACACTCTTCAAAAGTTACACCTACAGAAATCCCTGAACGGATCTAATGTTTGAACAAGGAATCACTGCAGGGCAGGAGAAGATCAATCTTTCATGCTTTCTTTCAAAAGCATGATAGGGCAGGAACTCAAGCACATCCCTTGCACTTCTGACTTACTCTTGTGAGTGTACTCAGCACATCTTACCTGATGACCTTTTACTATTCTCTTTTCAGCCCCTCCTCCCTCACTATTTCCCACTTGAGCAGGTAATATCTGTTGGCTTGTTGCTCTCTCCGCAATAACACTGACCAATACCTACAAAGAGATAAGCTAATTTAATGCAAGTCTTACAAAGGAAAAGAATTTTGAGACAATTTCCTACACTTTCTAGGGAAAAAAGTAGCTACACAAAGGAGATGGTTCTAACTCAATAGCTCCCAACTGAGAGCAAGGTGGATAAACCTCAGAGCTTCAGCCAACCCCTGTGGCAGCCAGCACAGGCTGATCTCCACCATAGCACAAGGGGATGCTTGCTCCACACTGGGAGAGGGTCAAGGAGGGAGCTGGAAAGGAGGAGGAAGACTCAGAAACAAGCTCGGTGTTGAAGGTGGGGACAAGGCTGCTTCATTACTGCTGCTGCTCGACTTGCTGTAAAGGTAAGGCTAGTGGCATGCTTGCTCATCACTGGTGTGGATACCAGAAAGGGCAGGGCCACGAGTATCTACCTCTGAGAAGGCAGAAGGCAGTTGTCACTGAATGAGCCCATTTTCCTTCTCCCCCAGTACAAGTCATTAGTATCAAACAGCATTCGTTCTGACTCTACTCAGAAACTATACAGGTAAATTAGAACATGGTCACTTGAAGAGATATGGGGAAAGGGAGAATTTTCTGCTCTATGTCTTATGACATGAAGGGAAAAAAAAAAAGTCACAGAAAGAATGAAATACATACACCAGATAAGGAGAAATGGAGAAAAGAGGCTGTTTCACTTGACAAAAATACTGAGAATGTTGTTTTGAGAATATTCCTGAGAATACAGTAACATATTACCAAAACTAAGTCAAAGATAGTATTAAAACATGCTGTTCAACATCAGTATTACTACTCAGCAGTTACAATGTACAGAACTCAAACAAGCAGGACTCAAGTTATTGGGAGAACACTATGACAACAAGTGACCATTACTATAAATAAGAAACATTTTCTTGCGAAGCAGGAGGCAGGCACTCTATGCCATTTTCCTTTTTCTATTCCTCTGTGTAAAGGCAGTTGACCATGGAATTGTTGGTCAAAATAGTTTCGCAGCTAAAATTCATACTCAAACACTTTATGTTATGCAAGACAGACAATCAGTGCTGATCAGCAACAAACTGACAGGAGAGAAAATACACAGTAATACTGTGTCTATGTGTGGCAGGGCAGGCAGGAATCATTTAACTTTTACAATAGTTTCCAGATTCCTTAGTATCCAAACAAAGCAGACTACAGCGCAGTTTTTAAAAAAACCTAGTGATTCATATAAGCGTGTTTCAATCAGCAAATCTCCCAAATCACTGAAAACTGCACATTCATCATTTTTTATCGTCTACATTCACTGTTAATTCCGTTTTGAAACCAAAAAGCTTGATTTCATCAGCTCGCGATGGCTTTCTAAAGGAAACACATACAGCAAAGTTACTTTCCTTCAGAAAGCCGCTTGTGCCTTTTTCACTGGTCCCAGAGAAATAAAAGCCTGGTTTGTTTCAACTTCTAGGGGAGACTGATCCTTAAAAAAAAAAAAAAGTCTTAAAAGTGACAACAGCATGGCCTATTATACTATTCTGAAATTGAAGGAAATATGTCTACTTAATTTCTGAACACAGAAATCAGAACCATTTCCAAAAGATGGGACAGAAGGGGACAACCGGCATCCTCAGAGACCAGTTCAGAATACTGAAAATTGAAAATACTACAGCGCTTTTAATACTTGTGTTGTGCAACTTTCTGGAGAAGCAGCAAAGTTGTGCCATTCTTCTGAAGCCCTAGACTCTGGAGCTAAGAACGCTCTTCTGAAAGGCAGATGTCCTCACTTTTGTTTCAGCTACAGCTTGACTAGGTCCTCTACAAGCACTCACGGAACACTTGGTTCTCTTCAGCTACAAGAAACTCCTGTTTTATTTTTTTCCAGAAAATCCTGGAAAAGAAGCTCACATCCTGGAAGTCAGAGCTTGGCAACTGATCTGGAAGCACTCAGGCCATTAGAGCAAACGCCTCCCATACATTTGTCCAAATCAATACAAATGGCACAACTGGAACTGACCCTCCAATTGGATTGTATTTTTGTGGTGCTCTGTCTTTCCACCTGGGCAGGAGATTCTCAACCTGTCACACCACGGGTAATATTTTCTTCATCTACGCACTTTGAGCCACCGCCAGAACGATCTGTTTTATCAACTCATGAGAGGTACAAGACATACTTTTCATAATGAAAATTTACAATTTGATATCAGTGAAAGTCCAGAAGCCACAATATTTTCACAGAAGACACCTTCCAGAGAAGAAAGGATAAACTGGCTGCTACAACTTCCTGACCCAACAGGTACTGGAGCAGACTTTTGCACCCCAGTCTTTCCTGGGCTGTTTTGAAGAGGTCTTTGAGGCTTCAGGATACAAAAATCACAGTTCACTTCTAAGGTGTGATCACCTCTACGTTCTTCTAAAAAAGGGCCACATTAAACCCGGTTTGTCAGGCTGATTCATCATCTTGGGCAAGGTCCAATACAACACACAAGTGATGAGTGAAAGTCATTAAAAACTGAATACATAAAGAGCTTAGTCTTGACCTAACCTTAAACCTACCACTATTTCCAACCCCTGACACCACCACCACTAGATTCCTACTTAAGTCAACAAAGAGTATAAAATGTGATTGCAATCTCCTGGTGGGACTGATTCACATCTCTATCTCTGCAATAAAGGTCTAGGAAAATATTTCAAAAACACTCAGTTATGGGCATTGCTTCTGGAGAGCAACCCTGCAAAGGCATGTCATTGAAAATATGACATCCACAAAATGACAGTGAAAGATTTCTCTGTTCCTCAGCAACCTCCACACACATGTTACAACATGTGAAGCCATCTGACTCATTTCTGTGAACTTCGCACAAGTATAATTGATTAGGAAAAGTTACAAGAGTAGTTTAAAGTTTAGAGAAGAGGCCAGAAGGAAGAGTTCTATGTATTGCTATTCATCCATAAGGCTAAAATACTTATGCTAAACAAGTTTTCTTCACAGAAGTTGTGACACTGACCATCTTTCATTCCAAATTTCTGTACTGACTTCCTCTACAGAAATAAGCATTACGCAATTCTTGTCACTTTCAAAAAACAAAAAAGCTCAGAATTAGCTTGATGCTGTCCTTCAGTGCTTTCTACGCTAACACGGAGTCTTGCTGAACATAAAAGAACAAGCTCTATCTCCACCATTCATCACTATAATAAAGCTTTGCAAACCTAAAGAACAAGAAACATCCACCTTCTCTCCTCTACGGAGACCTTGTTGTTGATCGCTTTTAGTTACTCTTTGTACCTTGCCCTTCCTTAGCCAACCACATGGAGACCTTGTTGTTGATCGCTTTGTTGATCTTTGTACCTTGCCCTTCCTTAGCCAACCATCAATTCTTTCTTGGATTTTTGACCCTCTTTCTGATAAGTGTTACAGGAAGAAAATACAGTCCTACAGTAGTAGGAGAAAACATTCAAAGGGGTACACACATCAAAGGACTCATTAAATAAATAATCCTCTAGACATCTGCTCGCTGCTGTAACTCAGTTTTCAGCCATGAAATTAGAACCTGTACTGAATGTTCCAGCATATTAAGAAGGAATATTCCTTATATCAATGCAACTTCACAGTCTGTCTGTAGCAATAAAGAACGCTGAGTGGTACAGCTTCAAGCAGAAAAGGATAGTTCCAGAAGCAAAAGCCTTTTCCACACAAAAACTGATAGAAATGCTCGTGTTTCCACAGACAGTGTATATACAAGACTGTAGGCCATGTATATTTCTATCCATCCCACAGCCAGAAGACCTTGAGTAGGTCCTTGAGAAGGAGTTGGGGAAAAAAACAAGAAAAAAAGAAGAGTTTAAAGCTAAAGTTCCCTGACCTACTCAGGACAACTTGATATTAATAAACAGTAACAACTTAAGGGCAAAGTCAGGAAGGAGTCATCTCCCATTCTAGCGCTGTGATTTTACGCTGCTTGTAAACAACAATAACAATAAGAAACCATTACATGTCACCATTCAGATGGCAATCTCTCTCCCTCTAACATCTCACCACCAACATTTGGTAAAGGTGACTAAGGGACCCCGTAACAGAAAAGGATCTAGAAATATTTTTATGGAACTACCACGCTAATGGCTAAAAATCAACCCAGAGTACCAAACTGAAAAATTTGTATTTTTAACATGCCTGTAAAAACGTTAACTCTGGTGGACAAATTGTGACGTGGGTGTAAGGAATGTGCCCACGTTTCAGCAACCACCTCCATCAGCCAGGAAGTTTAAACAGAACTTCGACTGGAGTGTGACAGGTCCCAAGCAGGCCCAGTTTGAGGGGTTCTGCAAAGTCTCCCTGACAAAGATTTCAGAGCTAAGAAGACACCACACACACATACTGAAAAACACCCGAGTACTTCCCAAGAATAAAAAGAAACGAAACTAAGCTTCATTCTACTCCAAAGAGCACTGGCTCAGAGAGAGCAAACTCCAGCGATACAAAACAAACCATCGACATGGAAATCAAGAGTCCATCTCGTATAACTGCTTTTTCAAGACCACATTTGTATTTTGGTCATGCCACCTCCCTTCCTCTCCTCCTTCCATTCTCAAAGCCCCAGGGGGACAATCGCTAAGTTTAATCCCCAAATCCACCCAAACTCCCTCACCGGCTCTCCCCGCACGGGACGCCCGTCCTCTGCCAGCCCGGAATGAATGGAAGCTCCGACAGCAGGACACAGGCACTGGGGGAAGGATCCGGGGATTACGGGAGATTAGGGACGTTGCAGAGGGGGTACCGGCCTCACAGCGCGTCCGGGACGGAAAAAAAACCGCTCCGGTTTTCCGTGAGGGAGCGACGGCCCCGACACGGGGCCTCGCCGGGAACCGCCGCACCACACCGGGACACCGACGGCTCCCCCCGGGGCAGCCCATGCCCTGAGGGCGAAGGCCCCGCCGACAGCCGGCCCAGCCCTCGCTGACCCGGGCCGGGGCCGCCGGTGGGCGCGGGGCGCTCCGGCCCGGACACGTTACCGGGACAGACCCAGGCCGCCGCAAAGGCCGGGATCGGCGCTCAGGCACGGCGGGCCCGACACGCCACCCGCGGCTGAGCGCCGCCAGGCCTCAACTCCTTCGCGGGGAAGGAAGCGGCGGCGCCTCAGGCTCGGGCCCCCGCCGGGCGCGGTGCCAGCCGCCCGCCCTCACCGAGTACCTGCGCGAACGCCACCGGTGGGCCCGATCCTCCCCCACCCCCTCCCGCAGAGCCGCTCCACCGCCTCACTCACCGCCGCTGCCCGCCGCTCCCGGCGCTGCTGCCGGGCCCCGCTTCCGGTTCCCGGACCCGCCGCTCCCCCGGAAGCGCGGCTCCCCCGCCCGCCGCCTGCCACGTCCGCACTCCCCGCCAACCCCCGGCCGCCGCCGCGCCCCGCCCCGACAGGGCCCGGATGTGGCGCAGGCGCCCTCAGGCAGGGAGGGCGCGCGCACCGCCTCCCCCCGCGCGGCGCTGACGTCACTCCGGGGGGGCGCACGTCAGTAGCGCTCGCGCCCCACCGGGCGGTTGTCCGGAAGTGCCGGGCCCGGCCTGTCCTGAGGCGCCGGTGGGCCCGGCCCGGCCCGGCCCGGCCCGGCACCAGCCGCCGCTCCAGCCCGCACCGGGGCGCCCAGGCCGTCGCCGGGTTTGGCCCATGGGCACCGTGCGCTTCCTTTAGGCCCAGGGCAGCCCCGAGGGGGGCGGGAGGGCTCTCGTGGCGCCGCTGTGGTGGTGGTCGGGGGGGCAGAGCCGCGGGGGCCATTTTCTCAGGTCGCTTATCATAGAATCATAGAATGGTTTGGGTTGGAAGGGACTTTAAGACCGTCCAGTTCCAACCCCCTGCCATGGGCAGGGACACCTCCCACCAGACCAGGTTGCTCCAAGCCCCATCCAGCCTGGCCTTGAACCCCTCCAGGGATGGGGCAGCCACAGCTTCTCTGGGCAACCTGTTCCAGTGTCTCACCACACTCACAGGAGAGAATTTCTTCCTAAGATCTAGTCTAAATCTCCCCTTTTCCAATTTAAAACCATTACCCCTTGTCCTCTCACTACACTTCCTGACAGAGTCCCTCTCCAGCTCTCCTGTAGGGTCCCTTCAGATATTGAAAGGCTGCTATGAGGTCTCCCCGGAGCCTTCTCCAGGCTGAACAACCCCAGCTCTCTCAGCCTGTCCTCATAGCAGAGGTGCTCCATCCCTCTGAGCATCTTCGTGGCCTCCGCTGGACCCATTCCAGTAGATTCATGTCCTTCCTGTGCTGAGGACTCCACAGCTGGACACAGTGTTCCAGGTGGGGTCTCACGAGCATGGAGTAGAAGCGTAGAATCACCTCCTGTGACCTGCTGGCCACGCTTCTCTTGGTGCAGCCCAGGATGTGGTTGGCTTTCTGGGCTGCCAGTGCACACTGCCGGCTCATGTTGAGCTTCTCGTTCACCAACACCCCCAAGTCCTTCTCCTCAGGGCTGCTCTCCAGCCATTCTCCACCCAACCTGTATTTGTGCCTGGGATTGCCACGTCCCAGGTGCAGGACCCTGCACTTGGCCTGGTTGAACTTCATGCCATTTGCACAAGCCCACCTCTCCAGCCTGTCCAGATCCCTCTGGATGGCACCCCTTCCCTCCAGCATGTTGACTATGCCACTGAGAACCAGAATTTCCCTGCAAGAGCAGCCCAGAGGTGGGCTGAGGGCCATGGCACAACTGTGGCCCAGTGTTGCTGAGCCTTGGCACAGTCCGGTCACAGTGCTCAGCCCATGACACGGGAGCTGCTACCAAGAACAAGAATTTCCCCACAAGAGCAGCCCAGAGGTGGGCTGAGGGCCACAGCACAACTGCAGCCCAGCATTGCTGAGCCGCGGCCCAGTCCGGTCACAGTGCTCAGCCCACGACACGGGAGCACCCAGGGCCAGTTTTGCACCCAAATGCGATGGTGGTGCAGGAGTTGCTCACTGCCTAGTAATGTTTTGTTGGCGTGCACCCACCCGTGCCAAGCAATGGCCCTGGCTGAGTGGTGATACAATATTGGCAGTGGAGTCGTCAACCGAGCGATTGCATCACAGCAAAACCGCGTCCTTTGAATGTCACGGTGCAAGGGCATCAGGGATTGGTAGGATGTTTGTTAGTCACCAAGAGATAAGCACATGCAGAATAAGGAAGAGAGAAGTCTGTCCTCAGGATATTAACACAATATTACATTTTAAGCCCTGTACCAAGACGGGGAACATGGATTTTATTTTTTCTGTAACTCCCAAGAGATGAAGGTGGCTTGGGAGAGCCAGGAGGTCTTGCCTGCCATGGTTCCTAAGAAAAGATGGTGAACGACCTGGTGGCAAAGCTGGTCTCTGGGCCATTGGGGAGCCTAAGGATGCAGTGCCCCGCAGAGAACTGTTTGGATCCCATCTGTATAGCTAATCCTGGCTATTCTGGTCCCAGGGTCTAATATTAGGAGTGGCTGTAGGGGCTGTCGGGGAGCAGCAAGCTGCAGAGGGAGCATGTTACATCCACGGTCTGCCTGTGGTTTTCAGGGCAGAGGATAGAGCCACTGTGTCGTGACACCAGCTGTGCGGAGAAAACACGGCTGGAGAGCACACCACTTGCAAGCTGGTTTTGTTCCATCTCTGAGGGTCAGGTGCTATCACCTGATCTTGTACAAGTTTGTGCCTGAGTCATGTGCTTGCCTGAAACTCGTAACTGATGAATCCTGAGTGCTGGGTGACTCTAGGATTTGCATTTGGAATGGGAAACGGAAATAACATTTTTACTGAAATGCTTCCAGCTTTAAGAGTGTCAGACAAAGCTCTGGAGAGACAGGAGGTGCGCTATTTTCAGCCACGCTCCGGTGAGAGATCCATGGTGTATGGGGGGGGGGGCACAGAGGGTGAGATTGACATGACACGTGTGTAGGACAACTCTGGCCCCTTACCAAGGGCAGAATCAAATGTCTAATCATAGGCAGAGCAGCAGCTGAGAGTCCAGAAGAGCAGGGAAGGCTGCGCTTGACACTCTCAACTCTCTTGTGTGTGTGTGTGTGAACTTGAAGGAGAAAGTGACCAGGAGGCCTTTTGGGGTACCGGGGAATCGTGGTGTGAATTGTGAAGATGGGAGTAGAATATACCACCTGTTAAGAACTGGAGCCTGTTTTGAAGTTGGGAAGACAAAACATCCGAAGTGCAGAAATCATGGGAGCTGAAGAAGAAATGCTCATCACTCTGTCTGGAGGTGCCCCCTGGGGCTTCCGGCTGCAAGGGGGTTCAGAGCAGAAAAGACCCCTTCAAGTGTCAAAGGTAGGACCTCGAGATGTGAACTGTGAGGGCAGAGTTGTTCCACTTAACTCGGATATCTCTGCTGAGTCGGGCATCTTTCACCACCGTTAAGGAATGCAGGAACTCCTTATTGTGGCAGCAGATCTTAAAAGGAGAACTGGGGTGGAATGGTCAAACAGGGTGTGGGGTGGGACACAGGTCCTGAATTTGATGCTATTGAGGTAGAGACGAGTATCAGGTGAAGACTGGCTCCAGAGCAGGTCTGTACAGCTCAGAAACTTCATAAACTGTACAACTCTCCTCAGTTGTAGGGGGAATCCCATGTGTCTTCAGAGATAAAACCAAAGCGACAGTGCAGGTAAAAGGGCTCAAACAGGGAAGCTTGTGTAAGACATCCAACTAAAAAAAAATAATTGAAATTAAAGCAGCAAAAGCCATATTTGTAATTCAATTCAACTGTCACTAACACTTCATTACTGTATTCCAGCTTTCAAAATAGAGACGCATTTCTTAGGGTCTCTTCTGTTGGTGAAACTTTCTCAATACTGTCTGAAATGTATGTTTTTGATGCTCTATGCAGCAAATGTTGGTTCTATTTCGAGAATTGAGGGAAAGCAGTTGTTTGGATGGGAGATAAAATAATAAAAAAGGAATAAATATGAACCTTGAGTTGCAATGCTTTTGACAAACAGCTGTTACTCTCCTCTTTTCATAAAGATTACTGCATAGCTTAAAAATAAGGAAAAAAAAGCCCACAAGAGCAGCCCAGAGGTGGGCTGAGGGCCACAGCACAACTGCAGCCCAGCATTGCTGAGCCGCGGCCCAGTCCGGTCACAGTGCTCAGCCCACGACACGGGAGCACCCAGGGCCAGTTTTGCACCCAAATGCGATGGTGGTGCAGGAGTTGCTCACTGCCTAGTAATGTTTTGTTGGCGTGCACCCACCCGTGCCAAGCAATGGCCCTGGCTGAGTGGTGATACAATATTGGCAGTGGAGTCGTCAACCGAGCGATTGCATCACAGCAAAACCGCGTCCTTTGAATGTCACGGTGCAAGGGCATCAGGGATTGGTAGGATGTTTGTTAGTCACCAAGAGATAAGCACATGCAGAATAAGGAAGAGAGAAGTCTGTCCTCAGGATATTAACACAATATTACATTTTAAGCCCTGTACCAAGACGGGGAACATGGATTTTATTTTTTCTGTAACTCCCAAGAGATGAAGGTGGCTTGGGAGAGCCAGGAGGTCTTGCCTGCCATGGTTCCTAAGAAAAGATGGTGAACGACCTGGTGGCAAAGCTGGTCTCTGGGCCATTGGGGAGCCTAAGGATGCAGTGCCCCGCAGAGAACTGTTTGGATCCCATCTGTATAGCTAATCCTGGCTATTCTGGTCCCAGGGTCTAATATTAGGAGTGGCTGTAGGGGCTGTCGGGGAGCAGCAAGCTGCAGAGGGAGCATGTTACATCCACGGTCTGCCTGTGGTTTTCAGGGCAGAGGATAGAGCCACTGTGTCGTGACACCAGCTGTGCGGAGAAAACACGGCTGGAGAGCACACCACTTGCAAGCTGGTTTTGTTCCATCTCTGAGGGTCAGGTGCTATCACCTGATCTTGTACAAGTTTGTGCCTGAGTCATGTGCTTGCCTGAAACTCGTAACTGATGAATCCTGAGTGCTGGGTGACTCTAGGATTTGCATTTGGAATGGGAAACGGAAATAAAATTTTTACTGAAATGCTTCCAGCTTTAAGAGTGTCAGACAAAGCTCTGGAGAGACAGGAGGTGCGCTATTTTCAGCCACGCTCCGGTGAGAGATCCATGGTGTATGGGGGGGGGGGCACAGAGGGTGAGATTGACATGACACGTGTGTAGGACAACTCTGGCCCCTTACCAAGGGCAGAATCAAATGTCTAATCATAGGCAGAGCAGCAGCTGAGAGTCCAGAAGAGCAGGGAAGGCTGCGCTTGACACTCTCAACTCTCTTGTGTGTGTGTGTGTGAACTTGAAGGAGAAAGTGACCAGGAGGCCTTTTGGGGTACCGGGGAATCGTGGTGTGAATTGTGAAGATGGGAGTAGAATATACCACCTGTTAAGAACTGGAGCCTGTTTTGAAGTTGGGAAGACAAAACATCCGAAGTGCAGAAATCATGGGAGCTGAAGAAGAAATGCTCATCACTCTGTCTGGAGGTGCCCCCTGGGGCTTCCGGCTGCAAGGGGGTTCAGAGCAGAAAAGACCCCTTCAAGTGTCAAAGGTAGGACCTCGAGATGTGAACTGTGAGGGCAGAGTTGTTCCACTTAACTCGGATATCTCTGCTGAGTCGGGCATCTTTCACCACCGTTAAGGAATGCAGGAACTCCTTATTGTGGCAGCAGATCTTAAAAGGAGAACTGGGGTGGAATGGTCAAACAGGGTGTGGGGTGGGACACAGGTCCTGAATTTGATGCTATTGAGGTAGAGACGAGTATCAGGTGAAGACTGGCTCCAGAGCAGGTCTGTACAGCTCAGAAACTTCATAAACTGTACAACTCTCCTCAGTTGTAGGGGGAATCCCATGTGTCTTCAGAGATAAAACCAAAGCGACAGTGCAGGTAAAAGGGCTCAAACAGGGAAGCTTGTGTAAGACATCCAACTAAAAAAAAATAATTGAAATTAAAGCAGCAAAAGCCATATTTGTAATTCAATTCAACTGTCACTAACACTTCATTACTGTATTCCAGCTTTCAAAATAGAGATCTCTTAGGGTCTCTTCTGTTGGTGAAACTTTCTCAATACTGTCTGAAATGTATGTTTTTGATGCTCTATGCAGCAAATGTTGGTTCTATTTCGAGAATTGAGGGAAAGCAGTTGTTTGGATGGGAGATAAAATAATAAAAAAGGAATAAATATGAACCTTGAGTTGCAATGCTTTTGACAAACAGCTGTTACTCTCCTCTTTTCATAAAGATTACTGCATAGCTTAAAAATAAGGAAAAAAAAGACGCATTTCTTAGGGTCTCTTCTGTTGGTGAAACTTTCTCAATACTGTCTGAAATGTATGTTTTTGATGCTCTATGCAGCAAATGTTGGTTCTATTTCGAGAATTGAGGGAAAGCAGTTGTTTGGATGGGAGATAAAATAATAAAAAAGGAATAAATATGAACCTTGAGTTGCAATGCTTTTGACAAACAGCTGTTACTCTCCTCTTTTCATAAAGATTACTGCATAGCTTAAAAATAAGGAAAAAAAAGTCCTCTGTTTATTAAGCCCATAACAGCTGCATTAGGCTTGACACAAGGATATGTTGGGATGTTTCAGTGGAGCAGGAATCAAAAATGCTCTGCCCGGCTCCTTCTGTTTCCTTAAGTAGACTGTGCCCCCTGACAGAGAATTTTAAAACGAAGGGTTCTGTGTCATGTGGCTCACCCCAGGTCGAGGAGTGTTTCTCTGAAACTTCTGCCAAATGGTTTGGAATCACGTAGCTTGGCCCTAAAGTGAATGTTTCTTACGTAGAGAAAGATGATTTTTTTTCTCCAGGAAAACAACTTCTGCACGTACTCATAGAGCTTCAGGTGCTGAAGGGAAAGAATCTATATCCTTGAAACGGGTTATCTGGCATCAGTGGTTGATAGGAAAATGGGATTTTCAGTGGCCACAGAAGCTCTGTAGGGTCTAGGATTATTTTGACTTCTGTTTTTCCCCCAGTAGACAAGAAACTGGAACTAAAGAGAGAGGAGTTACTGAGTGTCTTATAAAGATTACTCAGGATTGAACAGCGGCAAGAACTAGTCATTACCCAGGCTAAGTTGCACCTTAAGGTGAATGGAATGCTCAAGGGTTAGTAGCGCTTCCAGAAAGATATTCACTAGAAGTAGCTCTCACCCAGAATTGGGTGAGATATACTGTAAGCCTAACGATATATATATAAATATATATTTAACAATACTTGGATATTGCATTAAAAAGTAATTATGGAAAATGCAATTGATACAAATCCATTTGGGGCTCAAAGTATACATCATTCTTCAAGCAGAACTTTGATTTTATAATTATCATTTTGGGCTATTTATTGTCCAGAATTTAATGGCATCCAGGTAACCATGCCTACTCACTGTCTTAAAGGCAACACTGTTTAAAGAGTCTCCAAAGAAGGGATATCTGAATCTTTACTGGGAACCCAGTAAGACCATATCTGAATGTAAACTGCTTAGAAGAAAATAAACCCCCAGGAGACATGGAGTAACCTAATTGTCCTCCTCTTACCGTGCAGAGAGTAGAAGTTTGAATCTCAGTTTTCAGCTCTTTCAGTTGGAAGATCAACTCTTCATTATTTTGCAGTTAGGATTCTGCAGTTGACACCAGCAGGATGAAGTCTGGGCCAAAATGCTGCCTGCAAAGCATCTTCCAGAACTCTTACATTAGTGCTGTCTGTTTGGATATTTTAGGAGTGAAAGATGGGAAGGGTCCCATCAGTAAAGAAGCCTGACCAGGGATTGTGTCCATATGATATAGCAGAGAAACAGGCACTATTGTGTGTTTCTTTAAGATATAACATAGAGAAACAGGCACTATTGTGTGTTTCTTTATTGGTTTGTTAGAGCTGGGACTCATGTGGACAAGCAATTTGGGTGGATGGGGACTTTCATCCACGTGGAACTCACGTGGATGAGATCGGTGCCATTGGGCAGTGCTGGAAGTGTGGTTGGAGGGTGGTGTCACTGAGATTGAGCCTGCCCAGCAGAGCTAAGGTCAAACACCACCATGGTGTTCATTAGTACGGTGAAGAACGTGTTGTGCGTGTATGGAAAAACAGATTAGATAAATGAGAGGGTCTATTAGTAAGCTGATTGGCGATTCCAGGCACAAATATTCAATAGGTGCCAGGAGATAACTGACTGGATACAGTTGGTGTCTCAGATGATTCCAGTGCTGTCATTTTAGGCAATTTCAACTTCTAGACTAAAAAAGTCATAGTAGTAGTAACACTGAGGAAAGATGCCCACTCTTGGATGCTGAGTCAAATTGCTTCTATATACCTTTCTGGATGAAAAAGAGCAAGAAAAAGCTTGGGCCCAGTAAGTAGAAATTAATAAAGTATAACAAATAAGTTATATATAAATGATATACATTATAGTGATGTACAGATGCTGGAATTGCTAGACCAGACTAGGTTCATGGTCACTCCGTGTTCTGCTGTTTCCTTTGTCTTTCCTGAAAGTGTTTCAGAGGAAGCTGTGAACTTCACCAATGCATCTACTTTTCTAGTAACACAATGCGGAGGGAAATTCTTTCACCCCAGCTGGTGATCAGCATGCCCAATGAAGTGCATAAGAATTGACAGTCCTGGTGGTTTACCCTACAATTAAACAGATAATTATTTGTGAACAGCTAGTGCTTTACTTGTCTGACTAAATCTTCTATGGTTTCCTAATGAAGATTTGGTAACATCAAGCAGCCAGGCATTCTGAAGACTAAATGTTGCACCAAGTGGGATTTCCTGTCTGAGTTGCTCACGTTGTATTACAAAGCCCTGCATAATTCATCATCCCACTTGATCAATTTAGGCAGTCACAGCCCTTCTTGCCTTTCTTCTTTCTAAAGTTTACATCACCATCATCCTTTTATTGTTTCTGTATATGGAGATTGTGATAAAATCAATGACTAATTGCTGTTCTTGGTATCTTTTTTTTTGTTTTCCTGAAAATTCTTTGGATCTGCTGTATGCTTTTTTTTTTTTTTTGAGACAAGATGGTATTTAATGAGATTAGAATGTTTTCAGCATTATTCTCTATACTCTTCAAATACATTGGTGGGCCTCTACTAGGTTGTTCTGTCAGAAGCTGTTCACAATGATGGTTTAAATAATTGGTTTTTTTTAAGTTGCAGCTAACTCGGAATGTACATTGAGCATGTGCATTTTAAACCCTCCAAGTATTGAACTGGCCACAACTAAATGAAGTGTTGGAAGTGGGGTGTGAACCCATTTTTCTACATGGGTATGTGTAGCTGTTGTTTAAACCATTTGACCAAGCCAGGGATCAGTTTCACACCTCTGTCCAGCCAACACAAAAGGGTAGAAAAGCAGCTGGATCTTCACATGCTGGATCCAGCTGCCACCAAGCTTCTGTGCCATCCAACTCAGTGTGGGTTATGGGTTCAGGGACACACCTAGAGCAAAATGCTGGAATTATATACCTTGTGGACAGCCTCTTGGGTCATACATTACTGGCCTTGTATGGAACCAAATGGGCTTTGCCAGCCTCAGGACCAAGGAAACACACATCGCTTCTTCCAGCAGTGCCCAGTGGACATTGAGGAAAAAGCTCAAATTTAAATAACATAAGCAAGACTGAAATGCTGGTATTAACGCCAACTGACTATATGGTTCCAGATGTGTAACTGCAAATGTCTCTTCCTTTTGTCTTAAACTGACCTACAAGAGCTAATGCCAACTGACTATATGGTTCCAGACATGTAACTGCAAATGTCTGTTCCTTTTGTCTTAAACTGACCTACAAGAGCACATACCGACTATTTTTTGCCACCCAAATAACCATTTGCAGTGTCTGGCTGCTAAAAATGTCTGGTGTATATGAAGGATACTATACTGATGTGTATGTGAAAGAAGTACCGTAAAAATTCAGTCTCATAGAAAAAGATACTGTAAATGTGGAGAGTGAGACAAAAGAAGAAGCAAAGGAAAATTTATTAGTGTCTGGGGAACCCTCAGTGAGAAAGAATAGATGATTTTTAAATTAGGGTTGAATTAAAATATCAACTCAGTAATGAATAAGCTGAAAGAACAGCAGACATTGATATGCTCAGCAGGCAGATACACAGCAGGATCAAACATCAACAGAGGACATGAATAATTCTGCAGAAATTAGGAAGGACTGGAATATGGAGAACTAGAGAAAAAAGAAAGGGGAAAATAAAGAGTAAGGAACCCAAGAAGAAAAGGAAAATCTCCATTTTGTTCTTAGTTACAGCAATATCCTTTTATGTGAAATCAATTGAACTACGGTGCATTCATATTTGGGTTATTGCTATTACTAATGAATCTTTTAACTCTTACAGAAGCAGATAAAGTATAGTGGGATTTTACACTACCCTTTACCAAAATAAAGCTGACTGGTATAGCTCAGTAGCTGTGGTGCATATGGCAACACAACACAACTAATCTTTGGCCAGAAACAGCTATCAGGAAAGAAAGGAAGCATAAAAGCAAGAAACAGAAAGGATCCATAGATGGCAAGAGTTTTATTTTAGAAAGGCTGAGGGAAAAATACACAGTCCTGACATATACAAAAATCCTTGCAAGGAGAAGCTCTAAGTTGTGAGAAGGTTCTCTCATGCTGAAAAGAAAGTACTGGTGAACAATACCAACAGGTTCCTGGAGGATTTCTTTGCAGCGTGTGTGCGTCCAATGCACTTGAAGCTAAACAAAATGTAAAATAGGTAGTGTGAGAAAAGTCATAGGATAGGACATAAGCATTCAGCCCATAATCAATAAGTGTGTGTGTGTCCAATGCACTTGAAGTTAAACAAAATGTAAAATAGCTAGTCTGAGAAAAGTCATAAGATAGGACATAAGCATTCAGCCCATAATCAACCAAAGTAGAAACATAACATGGAACTATATTAGGGAAATAATTTTAAGAAGATGAAGAGGGCAGCTTTTAGGTGGTGCAAGTGCACACAAAGCTGCCTCTAGGGATCCTGCTACGAAACAAGATTTATTCCTTGAAAGGGAAACCCAGTTACTCACTACACAAGCAAGGAAGGCACTTGGAGCTCCGATATAGTCTGGTGCATGAGTAATACTGAAGAAAGAAGGGGAAACTGGAGGCTTTGCATCTGGTAGTGATGATAGAGGAGAAAGACTTGGGAGTATTAGTGCATCATGAGAGGATAATGAGCCAGCAAAATGATGCATCTGAAAAAAAGATAAACATAAGCAAATGAGCCTCAGGTAGCCATGTAGCCATATCTAACTGAGATAGGAAGGCACTGATTTCACTGTCTAATGCACAAGTGGGAATTCACTGGAAATACCACACCTATAGAGCCAGCCACTTTGAAGAAAAATGAACTTAAAGCAGAACAGCTATAGAAAAGGAGAGGAGAGAAGGCTTCTTTCAGCTAGCAAAAGGTTGAAAGATATGATTGCTGTCTACAAATAGATGTTGGGCAAATACCAGCAGCACTGTTCAAATATAGGACGGCACTGTCACCAATCAAATGTGCACAAAACGTCTAACCAGGGAGGTTCAGCAACAACTTCCCAATCTAGAAAAAGAACTGGAATCCTTTTGCAATCGGTTTATGAACTGGAGTAAACAATACAGCATCTGAAACCGCAGGGGATTGGCCCTGGTCACACAGGAGGCTCTTTCAGTTCCCTGTTCTGTACAAATCCTCTGCAGCAATGGAGTGAATTGTTAGGGGGAGCAGTGACACGGGACTGTGTAGCTTTTAAAACAGAGAATTGTTTTGTTGTTTAAGAGCAGTTCATCACAACCTCCTTTTTACCTCTTTCTCACATATCTCCACTTTCTTCTGTATGTTTCTCTGTGGACAGTTCACAGTTCCTGCTGTCCCCTCTGCCCCTGTATGCTGTGCTGCTGGTCCCTGTCACCCATGGCCGGGCTGCTCTGTCCTGTTCACCTTTCCTCATGTGACATTAGTCCTGCTGGAGGCTGCCAGCTCTAACCCAAATAGGTCTGGTGGCTTCCAGATTTACAAACACCTTCTCTTCCTCCCCTCCTTGCAGTGAAAGCTGGGCAGGCTCTTCTTTATCTGTTTTCACAAACGTTTACCGTCACACCTAAAAAAGCACTGCTGGCAGCCTGGTCTGCAGCAGTCACTGATGCTGGTTTTGGAGGGGTGAGATGTGGAAGGAGAGCTTCAGGCAGCTTCGGGAGAGCTCCTGGACATGTTTTATGGCCCGTCAGCACTTAGGCAGGTGCCACCCTTGGCTGCCAGCGAGGGAGCGCAGGATGTGGCGCCGGTGGAACTTTCCAAGGAGCAGCTGGGCCTGGCATTCACCGCGTGCCAGGAGAATGTGGGGGGCTCCAGGGCTGCTGACTGGCCGAGAAGCTGGAAGCTCTGACAGCGCTGGGACAGCAGTGAGAAAGGTGCAGAGCTTGGAAGGGAAGCTCTGCCCTTCCTTCCCAGCAGAGATGGGGGGGGAACAGGACCTCTGGGATAATGATAAGCAGGTGGCCTAAACAGAAAACCCTATTATCACAGTCACAAATCCCCATTGCTGATTGTATCAGCTAATGATCAGGTTCACAATTCCTTGTGCCTCACCCCTGCAAGGGAAGTGGCCTTGCACGGGAACTCCCTCCTGAGCAGACTGCGTGGATGGACTGGATCAGTGGTTATGCCCTTCCCTCTGACTATTAGAATCTTGGTTTATACTCCATGTTTACTCTCAGATAATATTTAACCATTTGTTAAATTATTCCTTTCTCACTGCCCAAGCCACTTCATTCTGTGTTTATTCTTTTTCTCACTTCTTCCCTCCAAAGGACAGGAGGCAATCATGCTGTTGACAAAGTGGGATGTTGGCTTCTGGTCTTTCACACAGTACTGTTCTGAATAGTTTCTCCTCTTCCGTGTGGCCACAGCTGCACTATCCCATGCTTTTGGCTTCCACAAGTTGTCTTAGATTTCTGTTTGAAGGGCGTTACTAGAAAAGCTTTCCCTCTCCTCCTGGCAGAGTCTGGAAGTTTTGTCTTTATGTACTATTTGCCCATTAGCAGGCAGGAGTCCTGGATTGTCTTAGATTTCTGTTTGAAGGGCACTAATAGAAAAGCTTTCCCTCTCCTCCTGGCAGAGGTTGTCTTAGATTTCTGTTTGAAGGGCGTTACTAGAAAAGCTTTCCCTCTCCTCCTGGCAGAGTCTGGAAGTTTTGTCTTTATGTACTATTTGCCCATTAGCAGGCAGGAGTCCTGGAAGAATCTCTTGACAGATGACTATCAGCAGTTGTGGTGAAACCATACAAGCTACATCTATACCTGGTGCATTAAATGTACCTGGGGCCACTCTCTGGCCCTGATGCCAGCTGCTACAGAGTGGAGCGAAGCCCAGCAATTAACCTCTTCCATTCTCCCAAACGAGATGGCTGCGTACAAGCTGCCCACGGGTGGTGGCTCTGGGAATGGTCTATTCTGGCTCCCAAACTGTGCCTGGGAAATGTTCTGGAGAGCATTAGCTGCTCTGAGCCAAAGGTGTGCTAAGCATCATTTCAGCAGTTTAATGCTACAGGCAATTGCAGTCCAAAGCCTAGGTCACTCACCAGCATTACTCAACCTGCTACTTGCGACTTGCTAGAAATACATCCGTGTAGGCTGAGCCTATTTTTTCCTGTAGGAAAGGCCTATCCTATAGGATAGACACCTTCTTGATGCCTACCAAGATGGTGCAAGGCACAGGAAGGTCTCTGTACCAAAGTTCCCGTGCAGTCCTTCAGGTGAATGGGGTCTGTGTCTAATCCATACCTGTGGCTGATCCTGTCCTTGCTGCTGCAGAACAATGGTGCTTCTGCTCCTCAGAGCATTGCTGAGAAGCTCTCTTGGGGTTAGGGAGTGCTGTGTTTTGGTGCAGTAACCCACCCTTGCAAATATGGTGAATGCTGTATACAATAACTTTTTTCAAACATAAAGGGTTTTTTTTGGTCTTGGATCATATCCTCATTCTACCAAAATAGTAGTAAGTCTGTCATCTTCTAATTTTCTCTCTCTCAGCATAAATACTGTGGAGGCATATTATACTGAAGGCTGCTGCTGCTCAACAGTTGGTAGCAGCTGAAGAGAGCCCTCTGTTCTGAGCAAGGGTTTTATTCAGAGCTTGCATGTCCCCCCTGCCCTTCAGAGCACAGTACCAGCGCGCGGTGCTAAGGCTGAGAACACCTTGTTCTGGAGGACTGAAGCCATGTCTCCGGGTGTCTCTGCCCGGTGTTCAAGGCTCTCTCACTCCTTCTGTCCCAGTTCAGTGCCTGTCCCTGTAAAGAGGCGTTTTGGTGGCTAGATTTGCTTATGAGCTCAGATTTTGATCCTAAAATCTTTTATGTCAAAAGGAGCAAGACTGAGCCTTTAGAAAAGGACCTACATGGGACATATATAAGTATGTTTCTTCTGAACACTCAGTTCCTTCTGTCCCAACAGCTCAATGTGGGCACTGGGACTCTTGCTTTTTGGCAAATGTATCTGTTCCTTCTGAATCCTTGCTTCATATAAAAAAACCCTTGATATCCTACTGTTTACTCTGTTGAGTAAAATGCTTATCAGTTGCTTAGAGTATCTATTCTAGTGCATGTGGCATTATTCCTTGTTATTGGTTTTGCTTCACTCGCTTTTCATCGCTCCCATCAAGTAACAAAAGGCCATGGAGATAAAGCCTCTTTTTATCTACCTGCAGCCAACTCTGGCTAGAGATTTGCTCCTAGCAACCCGCTCTGTGATAAACTTTTTGCTTAGGCAAAGAAGGTGGATTGTTTGGGGTTGTTTTTCTCCTTCCCCAGCTCGTATTATCATGGCAAAATGCTCTTTTTAAGGTGCTTGGTTTCAACAGAGAGTGAAAACTAACTAGAGTGAAAACTAATTAGAGTAAATGTTCTCCTGTAAAATAGCTTCTGATAAAAATATGGCATTTGCCATGAAAAGATGATGTTACTCACATACTTAATAGACAAGGCATAGGAAAAGTATCTTACTGGATTTCTGTGTTCAGGTGGGCAGCTGAAACAAAGAAAATTTAAGAGGCAGAGCAAAAGACTGTTGAAAGACATCCTGATTTCCAGGCTCCTGTCATTTATGGCTCACAGTCTGAGATTTTTCTCCAAGGTCACACAAAAAATCATCCAGGTCTCCAGTGCTTTAGCCACAGGAGTATCCTTCCTTGTACAAGTAAAGATTAGGCCCTGGCCTTGGAGGAAAAACAGTTCCAGTTTCTGGGTTCCAGTAATAAAAATGATATCAACATGGATGTTCAGAAAGAAGAGATGGAGGGTGTTTGTTTCTGCTCTTGCATCTAACAACTACTGCGTTTGTGGTTCGGCTCAGCAGGAAGTTCTGGGAGGAGGAGACCCAAACGATGGTTGGCTCCTGCCTGAGTTCATTCCCTTTTGATAAAGCTTTATTTTCCTTTCTGCTGCAACAAGACAGTTCTTACCTCTCTGTGGGAACCCTGTGACAGGACTATGTTTCATGTAAGGCTGGGAATGAAATGTAAAGACTGCCAGGCTGCCATGGACTACTGGACCCCATGGCATCATAGCTGCTGAGGGAAGGGGGGCGGCTGTGTGGTGAGAGATGCAATCAGAGAGCAGAAGGGGTGTTGGATGGGAAGATAAATTGTATTCAATATACAACTCTGACTTGGCCTGGGTTTGCTGCTTTCCTGCTGGAAAGATTTTAGGGGATTAAGGGAAGACTGATAATGTAATTTGTCTTCCTACCTTATAGACTGAGCTGTCTCGGTGAGAGGAGGTGGGAGGTGCCTTGGGCAGGCAAGGGGGAAGGAAGATGGCATGAATGGGAGATGCCTGCGGCAGGCAAGGGGGAAGGAAGATGGCATGAACCTATTGCACTTATTCCTAAAAGTCACTACAAACCACTTCTGATTACCCACAGCATGTTTTCTTTCTTACGAAGAAGCGATGCTGGCCAGCAGGGAGGGTGGTTGCAAAGTTTCAAGACGGGTTCCCTGGGCTGTACTCAGGCAAGACGTGAAGCCACCGAGTTACTATCAGGATTGCTCTATTCTTAGCATCCCAGTATGTGTTCACCCCCACATGCCATTATCTAAATATAGTCCCTACTGAAGGACAGATGCTGCCAAGTTGCATCTGACCCCCTCTTCTCTTGCATTCTGTTCCCAAAAGCCAGGCTGAATTCCCCCGAGACACGTCCAATAATCAGCATGTCCTTTTGTCTCCCCAGGGCTGCACAAGGGAACTTGTACTGTACCGTTAAAGCCTGACCCCAGCCCTGGCCTTCCTGGCATCTCCTAGCACTGGCTTTCCCTTCGACACCTTTTCTTCTTCCTTTTCTCCTCATTTGTTGCCTTCACCCTTTTCCTTTCCCCCCCACCTCAGCTGCTTCTGTCCTTTCCCTCCTGTCTAATTCAATGTAAGAGGGCAAAGTAATGAAAGAAAACACACACCTGTATGTGCATGTACCCCTGTGCTGCAGTCACCCAAACCTCTGACAAGAGCTCTTTTGCCACAACACAAGTCCTGCCGAGAGGGCAGTGAGATGGACAATCTTCTGAATAAATGTGTTTCATTACTTTATAGTTCCAGTTTTCCACACTGATTTGTATTCCCAGTAGCATAAATCAGTAAGGCCCTGAAACTGGGATTCTCTAAACCCAGCTGAAATCTAACCAGGACATTCCTCCCATGTGAGCCAAGGTGTGTCCATGGGGGCATGGAGTGGGAAAGAGGCAGTTAGTCAGAAGAGGCTCAGAGAATTTGTGGGGTTCCCCCCCAAAAAAGGAGCTCTCAATCCTCGCAGAGAGTGGTAGGAGGTCAGACAGTGCAATCCCCCAGGGCCAGGTCTGAGGTTACCCCTGACCACTTGTCAGAGTCTCACTCACAGAAGAAAGCCCTCCAGGGATCTGCTACAAGAAGCAGAGAGGACTTCTCTTTGAAATTCCCCTTTTCTTCTCCTTTCCCATCTCTTCAGAACAGCTGCTGGGCGACACCTTCCAAGCTGTCTGCAGCCTAAGCAGAAGCTCCCTGTTGGAGACACCTCACTGGGTGCCCAGGAGAGGGCATCTTTTGGACATGGGGAGCAAGTGGCTGAGCCCGAGGGCAGCCTGACCTTCAGGGTGGGCAGCGAGCCTGGCTTTTGGACTGGGCAGCCGCCCTGGTCTGGGGCCTCAAAGGCTCAGTACTGCCCTCCCTGTGAGCGAGATGCGCAGCTATGGGTTGTCATTAAAGGTCTCCACAGCACCGTGCTGGCATCACACAGAAACTGTCAGGTTTGTGCTGGTGTCTGTCCAGAGGCTCTCCTCACACTGCACCCTGCCGTCCTTGTTGTGGATTAAGTCCTGTATTTTCCACATGACTTGCTGTCTTCCTTCTCTCCCTCCACAGTCCTCTTCTGCCTTTAGCCCCTTTGCTTTCCTCCCTGGAAAATGCAGTGGGGTAGGGGTTTGTCGTTAAAATGAAGCTGTGAATAATTTGTTTCCCTCTGCCCCTGGGAAGTAAATTAATAAACCTGTGGAAGACTGGCAGCCAGGAACATTTACAGGCTATTTTCAGACGTTGTAGGTCTCTTCCTGCGCTGGAAGAGAACTGGTCTTGTTTTCCCAAAGAGGAATGGTGACAAGGAGTACACTCCTGGATTATAGAGCTAGTTTGCAAGCTTCTGCAAAACCACCGAGGTAAAGTTGCTTTACTATGTGGGCCTTCTGCCACCCTGGTAAAACCTGAGCACAGCCTGAATCAGAGCGAGCATCTTCACTAGCCACCAAAGAAACGCATTGCCTGCTCACGCTGCTCAGCCCACGGGGGACAGCTTGTGTCCCACCAGCCTACCCTGATCTAAAGACGCCTGAAGCAGCAGCAGGGTGTTGTGAGCACAGCCTGTCCCTCCCCTCCTGGGAATCCCAAACGCCTGCCTGCAAAGTCCTGCAGAACTGTGGGACCAGAGGATGGCAGGAATCTTACCGGCTCTGCTCTGGGTGGTCACCAGCCCACATCCAGTTGGTTTCAGTACTCATGGAGGAGTACGATGGGATGTGAGGAATGCGCTGAGCACCTGCTAACAGCCTTTAATCCCCACTCCCCTCGCTCTATAATTGGGAGAGGTCCTCACAAGTGTGTTCCCGTACAGTACTGAGCACCAAGCACTTGGCCTTGGAGCAGCAGTTGGCCTTTTGGGGAATACCAGAAGAAGACCCTCCTTCTAACCTCTCTTCAACTTCCTAACTCTCTGCATTAGCTGCTGTGTCGGTGGCACGGGGAAATGTCTCGGCTATCTCTTTCAGTTAACAGCTGTGCCTTAAGGGAGTATCAGGAAGCAGCATTTATACTGTAACAGCAGAAAAGTGGCTCTCCAGCAGTAGTTCATTACAGACCCACACGCTCCCATTCCAGGCTTATATTAACAAGGAGGGAGATAAAGGACTAAAATGACAGAGGCTGATGGATGTGGCAGCTGGGATGAGCCTGTCCCTATTTTAAGCATGCAGGCAAAATTTGGGGTCAAGCTGGAGAGGCTACAGAGTGATGTGTGCAGTGCACACACAAACAACCCGGAGCATGGCCCTCCTTTTTCCATCTTCTTCCCCAGCACCTCTCGGTCCTGCTGACAGCCTGACCTGGGAGTAGTGCTGCTCTTGCCTGCCCAACTTCAGTGTATTACTGCCTCGGGTTTGGTTTGCCCTGACCCAGTGTTTTTGCCTGTCAGCATTATTTTATGTGTAAAATGAGTGCATTATGGGCGCTAAACTGTCCTGCAAGACTATCCCATTGCTTGTCTGTATGGGAGAGGTCTGTGGTTTGGGGCTGAGTGGGCATTTGGTTTGCTTGCTTGCCCTAACAGCAAGGCTAGGCTGGGTTGGGGGTTCCAGTAAGAAATTTATCATCTGATGGATGATGGAACAAAAGGGAGAGGAAAGGCTTGCTGTAAGGCCAGATCTAGGAACTAGCTTGGAACTAGAGAGCCAGGCTCCATTCTCAGATACAGCAATACCCTCCTGCACAGGTCCTGCACAGGCTAAAGATTTACTCTAAGTTCACACTTGTGTAACGGGACACCATATGGCCTGATGCAGACGTCCAGAAATACATTGGCCAAAGCCATTAGAGCAGAAATGCTTGACAGCAGGAAGCACCTCAGAGCCACCATTATTTCCCCGAGGATGGTACCCACAGAGGCTCCATGTAAGTGTAAGGGAATATACCAAGGAAGCACAGTAGGAGCCTACAGAGGGACACACAACCATGTACAGGGATAGTCTGGAAAGAGTTCCTGTTCCTTCTCTGGAACACAGACTCCCTAAGCAATTTAGGAGATAAGAAACGAGAGGAGAAGAGCATGTAGGTGTTCTTCTGTCTTTCATCTGCACTAAAGGACTCAACTGGGCTCAGCAGAGTGGCTCTTGGAATTACCAGGAATACAGAGACTGAAAGGCACAGCCAGGGCTCACCCAAGAGGATTGGCCCTTCACCCTGGCAGCACAGAAGTCTTATTCTGTTCTGCCAGGCATGGAGCAATAGGAGGTCCAGCAGGAGAGAAGAAACTGAAATAAAGAGCTGCTGTTCTCGCCTTCATCCCTATCCTCTCTCTTCTGTTTTTCCAGATCCGAAAGAGAAGCAAAGCGTGCCGTGGGGGCCTGTGGGAAAATGATGTTCTGGTATCTATCAACGGGAAGTCCTGTGCTGGCCTCTCCCACGCTACTGCCATGCAGATCATCGACTCCTCCAACGGCACGCTCAACATCCGTGTCAAAAGGTAACCTGCTCCCAAGTGCTGGTGCTGTGAAGGTGCAGGCAGAAGGGCAGCTTCATCCAGAGCAGCAGCTATCCATGGTCAGCAGAAAGATAGCAGGCAGGAAGCCTTTGGTTTCTCCATACTGTACTAGGAGGACTTCCCCGTGGCTTACATGTGGCCATCCAAAAGTTTGCACTGTCTCTGTGCTGCTCTCCAGAACACCTGGCCCTGGGGCTGAGCCAGCCCCAGACCTCCTGGCCCCTTGGGCTGGAGGGAAATGTTTGCAGTGTGGGGGCTCTGCTGCAAAGAATGAACAATTTAGGCTCTGAACAAGCAGATGCCACAGAGGAGTTCATCTCAGCAATTAACAGAGACTCCAGGTCATTCTGGGTAAATGAGTGTTCTGTAGGAATTGATTTGACTACACATTGGATAATTGAACCAAGAGAAGATGATTACAGAGTACTTAACTACCACAGGCCATTATAGTCTGGCAGGGTGTGAAGTGACCTCCACAAAGATAAAAGGTTTGTAGCTGAGCCCCTTTTTACAGGAAGAAATATCTCCAGCAATCTCTAGTCCAGCAGAGTATTGGAGACCAGGCTCAAATTTAAGCACAAAAATGGTCCCAGTAACATCCCTGTTTCTACCTGTGCTGAGCTAACCCAGTGCCTCTGCATGCTGGGCAAATGAATCATATAAAGACAAAGACAGCAAAGCTGTGTGAGGTCCCAGCTAGTCCGCACTTCTGCCAAAACAGAAGTCACCACCAGGAAATAAGGCCTTGGTGCAGGGGAGAGGGAGATGTGATGTTCTGCAGCCCTGAAAAGACAGAGCACTGTGAGCAGTGGGGAGGGAGAGCCACACTGTGTGCTGTCATCTGTAAAGCAGGGGCAGAGGCGGGCAGTGCTCAGAGGAGGAAAGCCTGAACATGTAGGATCCTCCCCTTGGCTTCAGGGAAAGCGCCGGTGCCTTCTGATGTGCTCACCCTATACCCTAGCTGTGATTAAGTGGGATGAGTGAGCCCTGCACAAGGTGTCCAGAATAGCTCCTGGTCCCTTGCCAAGGCCTTATCTCACCCCATCGGAGCCTATCTGCAGCCAACAGGTGCCCGGGCAAATTCCAACGGGCCAAAATCAGCAGACTTTGAATTAGCAAAGTGACAAAGGCAGGCTTCATGCAGCCCTCCGGGAGCCAACACTGGATGGTTTCGAAATAGCGTAACCAGTTGGCTTCATCTTGGAGTGGTGGAGAACTCGTCAAGTATTGTTTTCTGATCACATCTCTATTCCCACTTCATAATTTATGTTCCCAGAGAAAACACCGACCAGTTCTGCTCAGAAAGGAAAGGTGGCTGGATGCCTCTGGAGCATGCAAGGTCACGTGTATTTCTGTCAGTGCAGGATGTGTGTGAATGGAGAAAGAGAGGGAGGGAGAGAGGTTGTGACCTGACAGTGCACAACAAGAGAAACTGGCTTACAAGCAGTAATGCTTTTCCGTTACCTGGTCGAGTATTTAAAGAAGAGGAAGGACTGCTCTCTTTCACTTGGGGAGCTTTGAGTTCGCTCTACAGTAAGAGGTTATAATTTTACTAAAAAAATAAAATGTCAGAGAAATTGGCCCACCCTTAACTTCCTCAAAGGTTTGCATTTGACACGAGTATAAATTATTCAGAGTTTAGAATTGGGATGCAAGTCCTGAATTCCCCAGCTTTACGGAGGTGATGCTGTCTGCCTGCCTCCCCACTATACACGCTCCTTCGTAACTCCAACAAGCCCTGGAGACTCTGGCAAGGGAAGGAAGAAGTTCCCAGCCCCATCTGTGTGGTCTGGAGTCAAGCTGCCACTGAAATCCAGACTCACTCCTGAGCAGAGGAAGGTCAGAGCTGGCTCTTTTCCCATCAGCATTGCCAGTTCTCCCTCCCTCTGGCAGTCAGCAATGAGGCTGACGGCTCCAGTCTGCCCTGCCCCTGCTCCAGTCATCCTTCTAGATGACCTACAGGCCAGAAGGGGCTATGTCTAAGCCAAAGGGGAATGCCACCATGGATTGGGCTGGTTGGCATGACTGCAGTATGGTTGTCAAAACCCAGGCACTGGTAGCCAGCTTGCCAAGCAGTCCCGCAGCGAGCAGGACACACATCAGGATGGACTCCCACCACAGGATAGCAAAGTCCTACCCTCAGAAAACACTTGGGCCTTTTTCTCCTATGTATTTGCCATTTACTCCCACATAGAGGTCAGGGCAAACAAACAGCACCAGCTTCTTTGTTTGTAGCCCACTCTGAACTAAAGGAGGTTGGGGGTGCCGGGATCCACAGATTGGCGGAGGTCCATGGTGCAGTCCCAGCTGCAGGAGGGCTGAAATCCAGTGCAATGGCTGAGGCACCACCGGTCCCCCCTGGCAAGCAGCAGGCTGGGAGGGTATCTTTCACTGTCATAGAATCACAGAATCATAGAATGGTTAGAGTTGGAAGGGACCTTAAAGATCATCCATTTCCAACCTCCCTGCCCTGGGCAGGGACACCTCCCACCAGACCAGGTTGCTCAAAGCCCTATCCAAGTGGCCTTGAACACTTCCCTGGGGAATGTTGGCTATGCAGGAATTCACCTCTCCAGGAGAAATGCCCAGGGAACTGATTAAGCTCCGTAGAATTTTATGCTCCCAGAGCATTCTGGTTTTCAAGTGTGTGAAGCAGAAAATCAGGATAAGAGCCTTGAGCTGATGTTAGAGATAAGTCTGCCCTTCGTGTCTGCACTTCAGGTGTTCCCTACCACCTGAAAGACACCTGAAACACTCAATCCTTACCCCTCTCTCACATCACATGTGGGGGCTTCCATCCAGCTCAACCCCACCAACCTGACCTTGCTCACCCCTTTTCCTTCTCCCCACAGGATAGTTGGTGGGGACCAGACTGGCCCACGACTCCAGCGCTCCCCTTCTCCAGGGCAGCGAGTGCTCTCCCCGCCGTCCCCGCTCAGCCCCCCAGCACAGCTACTCAGCTCTGAACCAGCAGGAGCCCCGGCCACCACCACCACACAGCCCTCACAGCCACGGAGGTCACAGAGGCACCTGGAGAGCCTCACCTCCCCGCCAGACAGTGAAGCCTACTATGGTGAGACAGACAGTGATGCCGACAACGTGGCCCAGGAGAAGCACCGCCGGGCTCGCAAGAAGAGCCCACGCTCCCCACCCGACAGCACCAACAGCAAGGCAGATGTGCCTCAGGATGAGGTGTCCCTGTCCGAACAGAGTGGCTACGAGAGCATGCCAGAGGCTACCACGCAGGGGGCAACAGAGGTGGCCAGCTCTGGTGGGGTGGCCAAGAGGGAGATCACCTGCCCACCCGGCAGCCGCACAGATACTCCATTCTCGGAGAGCGAGGGACAGTTGGGGCCACCATCAACAGAGGGACGGGAGCCTTCTCCAGAGGCCATGCTCCTGCCCCATGCCACCAAGTCTATCCGAGCAGAACGTCATCTCATCCCCATGGTGGGGCCAGTGGAGCACCCGGTTGATGAAGACCTAACCACCACGTATGCGGAGAAAGCCAAGCAGGCCAGTAAGTCCTCTGCACCCTCCACTCACCCATGCCCTCTTCCTACACTGGATCTCCTTCCAAAAGCCCCATTCCTACAAGCGTCAAGTGGGTTAGTTCCTCTAGATTGGGAAGAAGCAGAGTCAAGTCAGACCTCCAGGGACTGGAGGTTTTGGAACAAGATGTCCCAAGGAACAGATGAAAGAAAGGGTCTGGGTTCTGGGAGTCACTCTGAACCTAGAAATAAAGTGGGTTTTTAAAAAGTGACTTAGCTGGGGGACAAAATGGGAAACAGAGACGCAGAAAAGTTACGAGACTGAATCAGAAATAAATCACACAGATTCTAACTTCTGATTCTCTGCTGCAAACACTAGACATTTTTCCCCAGGTCAGATAATACTGCAAGGCAATTGTTAAGCTTCTCTTTTCTCTCTTTCTCGGGCTAAACATTCCTTTATCTGTTCTGCCTTAGGGATCCTATAGAGGTAACTTTCAAATCTAGGCTGCTTCCATCAGGCAGGGCACTGTCTTACTGCTCTGCCCTCCCTTGAGAGGACAGACTTGGTTGGGTGCCTTATGTCTGACCCTGCTACACAGTACAACTGCCCTGGTGCCTTGTACTATTTCTTTGTAGTCTTTAGCACTCCCTTTCCTTAGGATGGCAAAGAAAGTAGCAATTTCAGCCTCCCTGAGCATGAAGCTATTTTTTCCCCCCTTTGAATAATGTACAAGCATGAGGTGAATGTTGAGAAAGGCATGTTCAGCTGCTCCCTGCCACCTGATAGTCCTAGCAGTGGATGAGCAATTGCTTTACATCAAGACTTATTTCCATGGACAACGTCAGTATCGAAGTCTCCCAGGAAAGCCATGTATTTAATGCAGAGCATTTCTGATGGCAGAATAATATCCCGTGGCAGAAGGTGATGCAACTCTATTGCTAGCTGGAGGTAGGGTTCCCAGAAGCACTGCAGACTGAGATAATGTTTTATTCTCTTATTACCCGCCATCACTCACCCCCCTTCTGGTTTATGTTTGGCCTTGGGTGCCCTCTGCCATGGATGGCAACTCACACGGCCAGCTTGGCCTTTTCCTGGGTTAGGAATCTTGGCAGTAAACGTGAAGGCAAAACTCTGCGTCCTGATCATGCTGGAGCACAACGGCCATTAAAACAAAAGTCACAATCTGCAGCCAGTAACTCTGTGGAGGAAGGGAGAGGGATGGAAGGTGCTCATTATATGGTGAATAGAGCTAAGGAGCAGCTACACCTGGAATAAAGGCAGGAGGATGTGGGGCTGCTGAGCTGCACTGGCTCTGTGGGGAGGTACAGGAGGCACGTGGTACAGCATCTCTTCCCAGAAAGATGTAGCCTTGGCAAGGATGTTTGGGCTCGCGTTGGTTCAGTTCCTACAGCTGTTCCTTCGTTTCTGATGTTGTTGGCAAATCCCATCTGGGCTGACTGTATAGTGTCCTCAAGATCATCAATGAAAGTAGGAAAGGCTTACACTATTCCCCCACGATCTTCCCTAGTCTCACCATGATGGGTGATCAGTCTTTATGCTCTGTTACTGATTCATTTTGTCTTCATTTCCACCTGACTGACATTTCTCCAGTATGTGTATTTTTTTTGCATCAACTTTACCAGCTCCTGACAACTCCGGCGGCTTTTCCTGCCTTTGCTATGAGGATACAAATCACGTGGCAATTGCTGGAGGTGACGCTGCTGCCTAAACCCCACTTTGCATCACAGAAGCACAGGAGCAAGTGAAGATCATTTATTTACACTAGGCAAGGATTTGACTTTGGGAGCAGAACACAGTGTGGTGGCAAGTACCAACAGGCCAAGATGAGGATTTGGCAATGGGTGGGGTGGAGAAAAAGAAGCCCAGAGAAGAGGGGGCAGCAGCTGATGGGGCCACCTTATGATGCCCTGCATGTCGTCAGCTGCTGAGCTGTGCCTCTCCTTCCCCAGCAAAGACACAAGGCCTTAGAGCTCCTTAGAGAGGCAACAGCCCTTGCAGTGGGGTTTGGTCCTGTCTCTTTCCAAAGTTCCTGCCCTATTTGCACATTGATATTGGCTTATTTTTTTCCAACCTGTGGCCAGCAGGTCGAGGAAGCATTTCTGTGCTGGTTGGACAGTGCGGGCAGAAAGAAAGAGATAACAAGACAGAAAATGCAAATAAAAAACTCCTGAGTTTCAGGAAACCAGAAGCTTGCAGCAGGCAGAATCAGACTATAGTTGTCACAAGTAATTCCTAGTGAGGTTCCTTGGTTCCCCGTAGCTCCTGCAGTGTCCTCCTCTGCTCACCCCACCCTCAGGCTTGGGATCCATCTGTAGCCAAGGCTGATCCTCTTCAGCCACCTGTGCTCTCCAAAGGTGCACTGTATTTTCACCCCCATCCTCAATCATCTCCCAGGAACAAGGGCTCAGGCTTTCTCACAACTGGAAATACCAATTGCTAGCAGAAGACAGCCAGACCAGGACAGCAGTCCAGTCCTAACTTGCTATCACACTGTAGGAATTTGTGTCAGTGCAAGAAGTGCTTCAAAATATCTCAATTTAAACTTATCCACTGGACTATTTTTAGTTCCTAGGACTCAAGAGCCTCTCCATGTACGGTAGGGGAAGGGAGGGCAAAATGGGTGGGGAAATTTCCTCCTCTGCTTTATATGGGCCTGGCTGCCTGTGCAGAGTCATCAAAGTTACTACATTCCGTATCAGAAAAGGAAATCCTTCTTGTTCAAAGCGGATGTACGGCAGCATCACTTGACGAGATAGGATGCTTATAAATAAGTGGCCTATTCTTTGGAGGGTCATACAGATTACCTCCTCTAAGAGCAGCTGCAGTCACATTTCCCTGCAGAGAGGGTGAGTGCAGCCATCTATCAGCCTGTTACAACCTGTACAGGCCACAGGGGCTGTGAACAAGACAAAGTACCTGAATGGTGGTTTGAACTTACTGCAAAACTTTTTCTCCTTTGCTTTCAGCTTTGACACTTGTGACTCCAGTGGTCACAGTTACGTGACTTTTTTACTGGTTTTGCCATTTCCTGCAGCCTAGAAGACCAAAAGGCTTAGGTTAGTAGTCAGCTGTCCCCATCCTACCTGCTCTGAAGTAGAACGGAAAAGCATTCTGCTCAGACCAGGAGATTAAAATTAATTGCCCTGAACTATTGATCTTACAGGAAGTCTGTTCCTAGCAGTATGAAGCAATGCTAAATAACCCTTGGCCTTTCCTAATCAGTGAGCAGCCAACAACTAGGAAAATGAGGACAACAGCCTCTGTGGCTGAATCACAGGTGGAGAGTCCGATCTCACTTTAGCACATATTAAACTGGAATTTGCCTCCACTTGGGAAATCAATTTACATACACTGGTGTGCACAGTCTAGTTGTGTGCCTTTGCTGAAGAAAATCCCAGTTGAATTCAGTTTTGAATTCTCTGCAGCTTGGAAGGCATCTATTAAAGAAGACAACAGTGAGATAAATACTACGCATCTGGAGCCTTCTTCCTCCAGATACAGGCTTGAGTATAGCATTTGAGCTTATGCCTTCAGTTTATGTTCTATCAAAAGCACAGAGGTGATATTTTAGCTGATGTATCAACTAATTGGGCAGAAGACAGAGATTATAAGGAGAGGTGATATTTTCAGGCTGATGTATTAACTAATTGGGCAGAAGACAGAGATTATAAGCTAGTGCTGTCTGGTTTGACTAGTGGGGATGAATTTTTCCTTCTGTCAGAAATTGACACAAGCAATTGGCCATCTTCCCCAGCTATTCTAACTGGAAACCTCCAGTATTGTTCCCTTGGACATCACTCTTGCCCAGCGTTTCAATGCAGATGCTGTGAGTTGCAGCACTGGAAGTAAGGCTGATAGAGCTCTGCTCTGCTTCACCTTTGTGCCTCACTGCTATCCTGAGCCCGACAGAGACATGGATTTAGCTGAACATGTGTTAGCTCAAGACAAATCTAGCTGCGTATAATTTTCTCTGAGGGGAAAGACCCTTAGTGTTTGGAGGAAAGCTGTATGTGATCCCTGAAATGACAAGGTATATACTTTCTTTTATTGTAGTATTTCCACTATATGAGATACCGTTTTGAGTATCTTTTTTAAACCACCAGTTACTCAGACACTACTTCTCTGTTATTATTGCCAGCGCAAGGACTCTGATGCTGGGTCACAGTTCCTCAGACATGGTCAGAGGTCATTCATCATCCTGCTGCTGGTGAAACAGTGGCACGATTCTCTTCCGAGCTCACCCTTCTGAACCCCAGCTAGTGATTTTTCAGAATATGCTGCCACACATTAATTCAACATAGCCTGCCCTTGCACGTGCACTTATGGAATGACTTAGGATCTGTAAGGTTGATGGGGATCAATGCGATTAAGTCAAGATTTTGCCAATAATTCTAATCTCAAAGTTATTAGAACAATAATCACACTGAAACAATTATAAATATAACCCCACAGACTGTCTTAGCCAAGCTAATAGATTTTAGGTTCCAGGAATTTGAGAGCTGAGTTGAAAGAAATCGTATTGCAAACAGGTGATGGGAATCCCTCTGCCTGTCCAATGTTGCTTCCATCTGTTCTGAAAGTGATACGGGACTTGAGGACAGGGTTGGGACAAATCTGCTCAGAGACAACACTGAAATAAGGCAAAGTGGTAGTGATGGGGGAGGGAGAGGCATAAAGGGTGAGGCACAAAAGGACTTTGACAAGGGGTAATTAAACAGCAGAGTCATTGCTCAACAAAAGTGAGAGAAAATTATAGCTAGGAAGGAGAAAAATGTAAACCTGACAAATAATTGTTCTCGAGAGCGATCAGTTTGTTGTAAAATCTGTAAAGCTTCACTGTCATCAGTGTATCTACCACTTATGTTAGCCAAAATCAAGCTCTTTGTATAAATGAAATAGGAGCAGGAACGGGGGCGAGTGGATGCAGCATATCTTGATACCCTGACTATACTGAAAGGAGAAGGCTGAATCATATTCTCTGGAGAGGTGAAATGTAAGGAATTAGTGAAAATTGTATCAGAATGGCCCTCAGTCCTTGATAAATAATCTGGAATAATGGGAAGGGCCTCAGGGAAAGAGACCAAGAATAGCACCCTTCTTACAGACACAGGCTCTGGGGATAAGAAAAAAAAAAAAGTTTAGCTTCAGTTCAGTGAACAAAGTGGTTCTTTAGAGCACCCTTTGTGGAAAACAAAATGATCACTAAAACCAATACAGACTAATAAAATCTAGAAAAAGAGATAATCTTTGATCTTATCAGTGAGATAAGACTTCTGAAGTGGCTAAAGAAAAAAGGTGGACACAGTGTACGTTGGCTTCTGTAAGATATCTGATAGGGTTCCACATGACTTTTCCAGGGAGAGAAATATGGATGAGGTAGGACTACTGTAAGGTGACTGCACAATTGGCTAAGAATAGAACAGAAAACATAACTATTAATGGCTCATGATGTCAGATTAGCTAACTGGCTAAGTTGGTAGCAGTGTTTCACTGGGCTTCTGAATCTAGCAGGACTACCTCTATATTTTCACCCACGGAGCTTTAAACACTAACATATGTCAATCAAATGTCCTCTCCACCTCAATGTTGTATGACTGACAAGGAGACGGATGATTAAAAATCCCAACCCTCCTCTCTTCTGTCAGTGGATCTTGTCCTCTGGCTGCATCTAGACAGAACAGGCAGTTATGTGCTGTGGGGCACCCCACGGCCCCGAAACTGCTACTGCCCAGAACTGGGACCTCGCTGGGACACCCTGCAGCTCTTCTCTGGTCTTCCTTCCCACAGAAACCCAGGTGTGTGTGGGTGACAGGGGAGGGAGGTGGGTTACCTGCATTGAGGAGGTCCACCACTATTGTCTTCCTACCTGCTTTTTCAACGGCAAACTCTTGGTAGCGAAGCTTTTAAAATGTATTTTCTTCCTTTGAGTGGATTGTACCTAACAAGCAGTAACAGCAAACAGAAATAATACCATTTTTAATGGATGGCCTGAGGATTCAGCACAGGTTGCTGTGTATTTATCAGCAGATGACAGAAGGCATGGGAGGTAAACGGTTCTCTTGTGAAAGGCTGGATTTTTAAATGTAGTAGGAGCTTGACTGGTTGCAGAAAAGGACGACAATCAATTGGATAACAAGAATATATGGCAAGTGCTACTGGATTAATCAAGTCCACAGAGCCAGACGGTGAGCATATGCTTGTCTGTATTACTAGAGAGTGGATGGTGGAAACACTGGAGGACAAAGAGCAGATGAATCAGTGGTATCCTGCTGTCAGACATCAAGCAATTTTGTGAGCAGCAGAATTAACAGATCCTGGTGTCCTTTTAATTCATGTCTTGTATTTGATATCTCATTCTCTCATGTCTAGTAAAATGCAGATCTGTCTGATGTCTCTCACATTCAAACTAAGAACTCATAATCTCTCTGGTGTGTGTATTCTTCAGTTTTTGGTGCCTAATTAAGACTGCACTCAGGCTTCCTGCTGCCTATGGTGGGGTCTATCTCCTCTGTTCAGCCACCTACTTTCATGTAAACTTGTAGGAGCGTTGTATCTTTGTGACTTCAGACTCCTAAAATTAGCTCAAAGTAGGCTCAAAAACTATTAGCATGAAACAAATAAGATCAAAAAGGCATGTAGCATGACTGCATAAACCTTTCTTAGGAAATGGGGCTAAAACTGCAAAAGACAGATTCACTAGTGCGTTCAGCAGGTGCTGTCCTGGAGAAAGCAAGCTCTCCTTTGGCAATCTCCTCACAGAAGACTATGAAGGGAATATCCAGGCCTCGAGTGCGAGCTGTCGGCCCAGGAGAGCTGGCCACGCGTGCCACCTTTTGTACCAAGGACGCATTTCCATCCAGCTCAGGAAGAAACTCTCCCTTTTTTAACGAGATATTTGAGTCTCCAGCAGGATACCATGAGACTAACACATTGCAGCCACGTAGAGCAGTGTCTCTGCACCCTCTCTGCCAGGCAGAGCTCTTCAGTAGCCCCGTGGGAGTCACGGAATAGCCAAGAATGGTCAAAAATCTACAAAATGACTGGGCATGGCTTTTTCCCATGGACTGTCAATTCACCTGCAGAGAAGCTTGATTTCTGTTTTTCTAAAACCAGGAGATGTCAGTGGGGCAGCTCTTAAAATCACCAGCCATTTAAGAGGAAACACTGGTTTGACAAGTACTTAACTAGATATTTAACTTTAGATACATTCTTAAGCATTGCAGACTTGAGTAGGACCGAAGCATTTGCTTGTAGCATCCTAAATTGGAGCTGAAGCCATGTCTATGCTTTATATTACGCACAGATTATGTGATGGAATTGTGCCAGTATCCAAAAATGAGAAACAAGTTTTCTGTCCCAAGAGTTTTGCCACTTCTTTTAAGTAAAAGAATATACACTCCTCTGCTTGACTGATGCGATTCAAACATTGGTCGAAGCTTGAAAGGTTGAAGCTTTCAACAGGGAAATACTTAGAAGGCCAATATAACCTATCTAAATCTTATTTTGAAAGGACTCCAGGTATGAAAAGCATGAGGTGTCTATAGCCTCTAATGGCTTACTGGGATATTTGCAACGTTAGCCATGGAAAAATGACCTTGTCTAACAGAAATAGCTGGAAGAACAAAATTCTAGTTGATGCCATGTGAAAAAATAGGAGACAAGTAGTATTTCATCACAGAGGAACAGGCTTTTTATCTCTGAAATGATTAGTGTGCTTATTTTCTATGATAATGGCTTTTATAGAATTTGGCCTTTGGTAATAAAATTTCCCATTGTTTTTTTTTTTCCTAGTGAACATGAGCAGTATCTGGCATCACGTGAACCTGCTTGTTCAGTAGTTTTCCTGAGCATAAGTTAAAATGTTTTCTTTTAATAGGGCCTGATCTTGAAAAGGTTTATAGTTTTTACACTTCTCTTTACTGTAATTAGTAATGTAATTCATTTCACTTTCAAGTGGAATTTAGTTTAATTAGGTTAGTAGAAAAATATTTTCAGGCTTTGCTTAATAGAATTTTTTTGCCTTTTCATGGATTATTCCAACAGAATTTAGTGACTTAAAAGTTAACAAAAAGTTTTCTATAGAAATTATCCACATACCAGCATTTAGGAGAGTTTTGTAACCCTTCCGTTTACTCTTTTATCTCTTCCATTTGAATGTTCTTAATAGAGAATTTTTTCTCTACTGCAGAGCTGTATTTTCATTTCCAGTTGCATGTTGTATTTATCAGATTCTACAGGGTTTTCCCCAAGAGACTGTATCCCAATACATGTAAATATTCATCAATATCCTTGTCCCTTGGCCACGGCTCTGGGATTCTCTCGCAGGACCTATTGCTCATGTACAGAAAGAGGCAGTAAGTCAAGACCCCTACAAGGTGTGAGGAGATGCTGAGCAGGCCACAACTGCGGAGATGTGTAGACCCCCAGCACCCTCTGTTCCCTTCCTCCCCGTACACTCCGGTCCTCGCTATCAGCATCTCGTCTTTCAACACCTCGTGGTCTCCAGCGCAGGAACTCTGAATGGTGTTGCCAAAACACCACTCCTTGGCGTCCAAACGCTGCATGAGCCTCCCTGGGCACAGCCACACTCTTCAGTGGTGTAGGTAACAGCCTCTGCCATTTTAACTCAACTAAACCACTTCACTACAGGAACCCAGGATCCTCGTGATCCTCTGTTAAATGTTCCTCAGCCCTGGTACACAACAAGAATTTGTGTCATGGGCTGGTTCTCCTCAGACATGGAAGGAAGTTGATATACACAGGAAAAGAAAATCTCTCTCTTTTCTTCCTTATATTTACCTGAAGTTGGGTGCTCTCCAAGGGTTTCAGACAGGGAAAGTTGCTTTCCTTCTGGGGTGGTTTCTCTGCCTGTCCGTGTTGGACATGAGCATTGTGTTAGTCTCATCTTGAAGGCTCTTTAGGACAGAAATGCTGGACGTTGAGGCACTAGAAACGTTAACCTGAAGCTTGCACTTTTCTAACCTGAAGCTTGCACCACAGAAGCAGTGAGATTATAGGGTAAATGTTCTTATTTAAAAAAAAAAAATAATAATGAGGAGTTTCTCCTCACAGGGAGCAGGGGCTGGGGGAAAGAGGGAGGGTGTTTAAGTGCCAGGTGACAATGTCCATCACACTGCTCAGTGATGAAGCTATGAAGACAAAAATAGACAAAGTGACCTCATGGCTCTCGGCAGCAATGCCTATGAGACAAAAGAGAGGCTTTAAAAGGCTTGTGGAGCTGATAGCAAAGGGCTTGGACACCTCAGAGTTTTGGTTCTGCTCCAGCAGGGAACTGCTTGGCTTCTCTCTCATTGCCTCTCTCTGCTTATGGGGAGTTGTGAATTAAACGGGCTTTGTGACATGCCCAGCTCTCCAGGTCTGGACTCTGCCTTCTCAAGCTTGGATCAGCCTTATGCAGGGACAGATGTCTCTCTTTTCTTTTTCTTTTTCTTTTTCTTTTTCTTTTTCTTTTTCTTTTTCTTTTTCTTTTTCTTTTTCTTTTTCTTTTCCTTTCTTCCCCCTTTCCTTTCCTCTAATTTTTCTTCTCTCCTTCCCCTATTCCTTTGCCTATTCTGATTTCACTCTTGCGCTTTACCTTCAGCAAGTAACCTCAGGAACATTTCTCTTTCCCTTTTTCTTTAAATTGTCATGGGAGATTGCAGCTTGAATATCATGAACATTTTTCTGTTGTGAGGATCGGTGTAATTATTTATGTGCTTTAGCCTTTGATGAGAAGGAAAATAGAAAGAAGAGCAGAGGGAGGAGAGTAGCAGATCCCAGAGGGCCTTACTTGTCAGCTGCTTCAGAGCATGGGCCGGTTCAGAGCTGCTTCCTAGGGAAGCTGTGCTTGGATGCTAACGCTGAGCTGGGACCAAGAGTTGGTGGAGGCACAGCCAAGACTGCCTACAGTTCTATTTTCTCTGACAGTATTTGCTAGCCCAGGGTTGAGCACCTTTATGGTACTCTGCTGCTGGAAGGGGCTGCAGACACTCACTTTGGATGGTGTAGCTCTCTAGCTGTTAGCTCCCGATGACAGAAATCCTCCTCTGAGTCACTCAGGGCCCAGACTTTACATACGCTGGACTTGACTAAGATTCTGTAGTGCTGCTCTTCCTCCTTGTAAATTCAGAAGCAAAATATGAGCCAGGTGAGATGTAGTAGCTTGTAGCAAGGATGCTTGTAGCAAGAAAGAAATCTCCCATTTCCTCCATTGCAAACAAACCCCAGAGCATGCAGATTTCTAAGTGGAGTGAACAGACCTTCAGGGGCTGTAGCTCATTTCCATCATGGACAGCAGGTCTCTGAGGGCAAGTCTATGAGTGCCCTGAAGTCTCCACAAAAACCTGGAAACTATTTCAGTCTTGGTCCAGCAAGGTGGAGCCATTCTCTAAGGAAAGTTTTGCAGAGAACCTTCCCTTTGCGAGTGCGAGCACAAACAGTGAGCCGTTTTTCTAGCATTGATTTTGCTGTTTCCAGTTTTCTGGGTGCAAAGGGGAGGAATGGACTGTGCATCCATGTGAGGTGATCTCAAACTGCCAAAGTCCATTTGTTGAAGTCTCAAAGCAGCAGCATGTGCTAGGGAATGGCTGCACACCTTGAGAAGAGTCTTCCCTTCTATTTTTCTTAAGCTTTCTGGAAGGATGACTGCTCTGCAAATCAACACCTTATTTTCAGCATGGGGTGAGAGAGGGAAGCTCTTTCTGCTGTGGGGTTACACTGGTGCAGAATGGAATGAGAACACCTGCCACAATTGTGCAGCCTAGTCAGGTTTTGGGGGGCATCTGCAGTCCTCAGGAAAACTAGTATCCTTCCTAGTTAAGCTGCTTGTCCGCCAGGAGCAGGTAACTTTGCCACATTAGCAGATCCCATTGAATGAATGCTTTGTGATAAAATGGTCAGAAGTGAGATCCCAAGAGGACTAAGCAACTTCCATCCTCTCCTGAGCTAACCCCGTCCCTCTCCTCTCCTCTCCTCTCCTCTCCTCTCCTCTCCTCA
>NW_015091042.1:4389190-4451199 GCF_001431845.1 Calidris pugnax
CCTCTCCTCTCCTCTCCTCTCCTCTCGCATAATTTTGTACCCCTTTCTGGAGAACATCGGGGATGGACAAGGTGCTACACAGTTTTTTGACAAATTATTAGACGCAGGCAGTGGATGGATGTTTCATATGTACTATCATACTGGGAAAAAGACAACAGGAGTAAGGAAAAGGATGAAATGAAATGAAATAAATAAAAAATTAGTCTATGGTATTCTTTTTTTTTTTCTGTGCAAAGTTAGTGCTGATTTCTGTCACTTGAACATTGATTTAAGGCATGTCCATACCTTCCTTAGGGCAGCTGAGTTTCATTTTACTATTGCATCTTGTTGACACTCTGCTTTCCCGGGGTAGAGAACACAATGTTCCTCCCTGGGGCTTTACTGACCACTGGGCTGGCAGAGAAGGTGGAAAATGGTTATCCCACACTTTCATGCCAGTGTCCCAACAGGTGTTGGCTTTTCCAAACAAGCCTGTCTAAGTGGATTCCTTCTGGCCTGGCCGATCAGTTGTGGAGGTCTGGGATTCTTGCTCAGGAGCAAATGCTCTTCTTTGCTGGGCATGGGGCACAGGCAAGGGACAAGTGAGACAAGCGAGGGTGAAAACATGCCTCTTGCTGTTGCAGCAAACAGCCCCACACATAGTGTAGTCAGACATGCTGACTCCGTAGCTGGCACCGCAGGGCCCAGGGCAGGAGCAGCCCAGCAGTGGCTGCTTCCCAAACTCTCAGGGGTCAGATGGATTACTTGCTCCTGGGAATCCTCCATACGGTGGGAGAAAGGTCTACAAAAAGCAGGGGTCCACCTTCAAGGTGATAAGTAAATGGTAAAAATTACCAGGAGTAAAGACATGCACTGGAAAAACGCTGTGAGAGCCTGGGACTCTTGGCCACATCCTGCAGAAATAGGAAATCCCAGGTCTGACCAGGGAATGGAGACCATCCCTCAGAGAGGAGGGAGTTCCCTTCCCACACCTGCATGGACTTCTATTGTGTTTGCAAGAGAAAACTGCACCTGGGTTTCTATCAGCAGTTCCTAAAGACACTACCAGCAAAGGTAGGAAAGAAAAATCAGGGCAGGGAGTGACTGTGTTTCCTCGTGTGGGCACTGGAACACCTACAGCCATCTCATTGTCCATCTTTGCCCACCCAGCCGCTTGCTGAGCTCTGAGCTCGCCTCTTTTTGTCTCTTGCAGAGCTCCACCGCCACGAGAGCATCCAAGAGAAGAACGTGAAAGAAGCCAAAACCAAGTGCAGAACCATTGCATCCCTGCTGACAGACGCCCCCAACCCCCACTCCAAGGGGGTGCTGATGTTCAAGAAGCGCAGGCAGAGGGCTAAGAAGTACACACTGGTAAGCTTTGGGAGCGTCGACGAGGACCGCTCCTACGAGGAAGAAGACGGAGTTTTTCCAACTAGTGAGTCTGAATTTGATGAGGAAGGTTTCTCTGATGCCCGAAGCCTAACTAATCACTCAGACTGGGACAACACTTACCTGGACATTGAAAAGGCCAAGTCTGACTCGGAACAGAAGGAAGAGAAGCCAAAAGGTTTGAGTGAGGCCTCAGGTAAAGGAGCACGATTATTTGAGCAGCAGAGGGAACGGGCTGGGAAGTACACAGTCGAGAAAGTCCCGGCACAGAAGAGCCCTCAGCTTGCCTCAGTTGCCCAGCCACAGCAGAGCACAGTGAACGGAGATATGCCTGTGCCAGTGAAGGTAGAGAGCGTGCCCCTCAGCATCCACTTGGAAGGTGTGCAAGTGCCCAGCAAGCAGCCAGCCACCCTCCCCACTCAGCTCTTGGCTCCCCCCAGCCCCACGTTCTTCCCACCTCCCCCAAGCCCCGACCCCTTCTCTGCGAGCACAACCAGCATGTTCAACAGGTCTGCACGGCCCTTTACTCCTGGCTTTTCTGGCCAGCGCCCAGCAACGTCCTCTGTCATCTTCAGGCCATCTGCACCCAAAAAACCTAGTGAAAGTCTGGGTGGGCAAAGCACGGTGGTTCCCCCTTTCTCACCTCTGGCTCCAGGAACACCTGCCAGTGCACCAGCGCCAACACACCGCAGTCCAATCAGCTCCTCCACATCTCTCTATATTCCTGCACCAGGAAGACCAACACCACCACCAGAGTCAAGAGAGGGAGGAAGTGCTCCAGAGACGAAGCCTTCTGCCAACACTGCCCGGACATCCACCACCTCTATCTTTCTCTCAGCTCCCTCAAAGCCAGGAGGAGAGGTGGCCTCATCCCAGCCACGAGTTCCCGGAACAGCCTCTTCTTCATTGTATATTAGTCCAGCACCATCACAGCACACGATAAGCAGTTCCCCTGTGCCAAAGCAGCCATCTCCTGCCATCTCACCAGCAATGCCACGACCTCCTTCTGAGCCTTTAACCTCCAGGGAGCAGAGGATTGCCGTGCCAGCTCCCCGCACAGGCATCCTGCAGGAGGCTCGCCGGCGGGGCAACAAGAAACCCATGTTCAGTAAGATCGAGGAGAAGAAGAAGAATTCACCCAACCCTGAGCTCCTGTCTCTGGTGCAGAACCTGGATGAGAAGCCGAAAGGTGACCACCCTGGGGCAGGCTTCGAGTCTGGGCCTGAGGAGGACTTCCTCAGCCTGGGTGCTGAGGCCTGCAACTTCATGCAGTCCTCTGGCCGCAAGTTCAAGACCCCACCTCCAGTGGCTCCTAAGCCCCACCAAGATGCTGGACTGGTAAATGGGGCCCAGGACATGCCTCAGCTTAAAGGCAAGGGGGCAGAGCTCTTTGCCAAACGCCAGAGCCGCATGGACAAATACGTGGTGGAGACAACACCGAAGCCAGAGTCCAAGCCCAGGACCCCGTCTCCTTCTCCTTCTCTACCTTCATCCTGGAAATATTCGCCCAACATCCGGGCTCCCCCTCCAATAGCTTACAACCCGATGCATTCCCCTTTCTATCCGCTGGCAGCCAGCAAATCTCAGGCTAGCAAAGCAGAGAGCAAAGTGAAAAAGGCACCTGGCCAGAAATCAGGGATCAAGGTCATTGATTTAATGCGCCACCAGCCCTATCAACTGAAGTCAGCCATGTTCTGTTTTGGGGATCCCCCGAGCCCTGGCATTCAGGATTCTCCTGGTCAGCCAGCCCCACAGGCTGGCTCGTCCTTCATGGCAGCCAAGCAGGTCCCCGTGAAAACAGCCAAGACCCAGGAGATTCGTCGCTTCTCCACTCCGGCTCCCATGCCAGCCTCAAGCAGCCTGGCACCCACCGTGCTTGTGCCCCGCTCGGCCACCACTTTGGATGAGCCAGTGTGGAGAACAGAAATGGCTTCTTCTGCCCCCACGACACCGGCACCCTTCCAGGTGGAGCTCAGCCAGTCCCCTAAGCCATACCCAAGCTCCCCAGAGCCCAGTCAGATGGGCCAGGGGCTTTCCCCCAACCCAGCCTCGGCCACTCGGTTTCAGGTGGCCAGGCCCAAATTCTCAGCAGCGAGAACGGGGATGCAGGCCAATGTGTGGAGGCCAAGCTTTGGCCACCACTGAGGCAGGCAGCCCTCCCATCCCGTCCGTGGCCCCGCAGAGATAGTGCTCGTTTTGTCTTTCATGTCAGCTCAGTACGTTGGGATGAGTGACACAAAATGAAGAAAAGAGAAAAAAAAAAAAAAATTATGCCCCTTCTGCACCACCCTCTCCCCCAGCCTCCCCTTGGTCTCAGATGGGCAGCTTCATGGCAAGGCTTTGTGGCTGTGGCTACAGCAGGAGGAAGAACGTGGAGAGAGGGCATGTGTGGGGTACACAGAGACTGGGAACGTGCACGCAGCAGCAAACCCCACCTCTGGAGGGGGTCAATGGCAGAGGTTGTCTCATGTGAGGACACGTAGGCGGTAGTGGTTTTCCTTTCCCAAGGGCTTGGGAGTCACTCCTGAATGGAGGGAGTTTGCGGGGGCAAGAGCTTTCCAGGAAGAAAGGGTCAGAGGTGGGATTACAGTACAGAAGCCCCAGGTTCCCCATGAGACTGCTCTTCTCTGAGCCTGTCAGTCTGTATACACACAACACAAACACTCAGCAGAGAGTGAAAGTGAAATGAAAGTGGGGCTTTGCCTTGGACACCTCTCTCAGACTCCCGTCCGGAGGGACATGGGAAAGGAGGCGAGGAGCAGAGAGAGCAGGGGCTGTGTGCCCTGCACAGGAGGGTGGCCACGTGTCCCCATCCCTCCAGTCACCAGGGCTGGGATTAAAAGGGAGAGTCATCCTGGCTGGTGCTAAACGTGGCACCCCAGGTCTGGGAGCAGTTTGCCAAAGAGAGGTGTTGAATGGACTTGGTGGGGCCTGTCACAAGCTGGAGGAACCGCGGAAGGAAGTACTGATTTTTGAGGAGACACAAAGTCAAAGCTAATGCTCAGGCAGTGGCACAGGGAAGGCCCTGAAGTGTTAGTCCTGCTGGAACAGGGTACAGATGCTGTAAGTACAAAGGAGGATCATGTGGGAGAAAGTACAGGTGGCTTTTAAAGGAGACAGGATTGAATACACATTTGCACATCATCATTTTGTTTAGTTTAGGACAGACGTGTGGAAAGGTTCTTTGCACATCATCGTTTAGTTTAGGACAGACGTGTGGAAAGGTTGGAAATAGGTCGTGACATAAAACTTGCTGAAAACTCTGTGATGAGCTGGAAAAAGGAGCCTCTTTACAGACACTCTCAGTATGGAAGTGGAGGACAGGGAAAGAGAAAGTCACAAGTAGAACTTCATCCTAAATGCTTTAAGTATCCTTGGGGTCTGTTTGGTAAGAACTGAAGTGCTCTGAGAGTCCCAGAGGATCTGCACTCACACACACATACAGAGCTCAGTCTGCTGGTGATGCTGGGGAAGCAGAACTGGTTACTCTTTGAGCGTCCCAGGCTAGCCTCAGACTTAATCCCTACACTGAAAAAGAAAGCATTCCCTTTCCCAGGGAAGAACTCAGACTATTAGTAGGGACTGTGCATGTGTGAAGGAAGCATTCCCTTTCCCAGGGAAGAATTCAGACTATTAGTAGGGACTGTGCATGTGTGTGTGCATGTCTTCTGTGCTCTGGTTTGCACACACCCCTGTGATTTGCATTCTGCCTGCACTTCCCCTTTTGCAGCAGCCACTTTTACATTGTGATCCCACAAGTAAACCAAGAAAACTGCTCCTGAATCCCTGGCTCCCAAACACAGGAGATGCCCCAGCTGCAGGGAAGGGGCTTCCCACCTCTTCCTGGTGTGTGCATGTCATCTGTGCTCTGGTTTGCACACACCCCTGTGATTTGCATTCTGCCTGCACTTCCCCTTTTGCAGCAGCCACTTTTACATTGTGATCCCACAAGTAAACCAAGAAAACTGCTCCTGAATCCCTGGCTCCCAAACACAGGAGATGCCCCAGCTGCAGGGAAGGGGCTTCCCACCTCTTCCTGGGCAGGGGCTGCCCAGCCTTTTGCTAGACCCTCAGGAATGAGTACTGGAAGCAGGCTGAGGGTCTCATAGCATAGACATTGAGCTATGTCTCCATCTCATTAGATCTGCTCCTCTCCTTCAAGAAGAAGCTGTCCTCTGTCTGGACTAAGCCCAAACTTTGGATGTACAAAAATGTAGGTTCTGGGAAGAGAAAAAGGTGTGCAAATGGGGCTGATGCCAAGTCTGCAAGCAGTGCAGCTGGTGTGGTTTCACACTAAGTCCAAGCCAACCTTCCTCTATGTAGCTGGAGCTTACCATGTGTAGCTCTTTTCACAAAAGCTGGGGGCTCTACTTTTTCTTGGAGGCTCTAAAGTGCTTCTGTGTGAGCCCCTGAAGATTTTGTATATGTTCTCCCACAAAGAAAATGAGGGCTGGAGAACTCATCTAGCAGCTCTAGTCCCAGACAAGCTTGGGAGGGACAGGATGAGAAGAAAAGGGAAAGTAATGCACAATCCTGCCTTTGAATCCTTCACACTCTGGCTGGGCTTGTTCTGCAGGCCTTTGTTTGCAGTGCACATTCCTAGGAGTCCTGAAACATAGGATGAGCACGCTGGGGAGGGAGGAGGAACAGCACTTACACCTCACTTGGCAAACTACCAGCCATGGGAGAGGAGGGAAAGAAAATCTTTGGGGATGCCTTGAGTTAATGAGCAAAGGGGTGGCTGAGCCAGAAGAGGTTGTATGATGTATGCTCCTGGATGTATGACATAGGAGCAGGCGACCTGAATAGTCTTCTATTTTTCTAGGAAAGGTGTGGAAAGGAACTCATGGACTAGCAGTGCTCCAAAAGCTTCATCTCTAGACTCCTTGTGGAGTGCTGTCTGTCACTGGCTAGTGGTTTTAGCCACTAGCCTTAGACAGACAAGCTAGCCCAGGCTGAAAGCATCACTGAACGCAGATGTAGAGAGGGGTTGTGTGGACCAGAGAAAGGGTGCTCAAGATAATTCTGCAGTGCATAAATAACCTCAGAAAGTCTGAATCTCACTCCAGTGTCCTTTTCCCTCAGGCTCCTAAAGGTGAGTGCTCTCAGGGCCTGAACGTCTTGGGAAATTCATTTTGCCACTGGAAAAAAAGAGAGGTCTGGCCTTAGCATGTAAGGGGGGTTGCATGTAGTTAGTATTTCAGTGGTCCCACTCTGGATTTCTGGGACACACTGATCAAGCCAAGGAGTGATGGCCAAACACTGTTGAATGTTAGATTTTAGGACCCACGTGAGTGGAATAACTGTGTTTGGCCCATCATTTCTGATAATGTAATGGGCAGGAGATTAAAAAAGGGTTAGGTCCAATTGGAGAATGACTATTAAACATCAGAGCAAGGAAAAGAACCAGGAGGCTGGGGATCCTGCATTTCACTTCTAACATCCTTGGTTCAAAGCTGCGTTTAAAAGAAAAGCCAAAGTAGTTTGATGGATCTCAGCCCCTCCCAATCTTTTCTGGATCCTATGCTGACACAGGACTTGATCTGCAGAAGCAGAGGGTGTTGCAGATGAGGCCTACAGTGCTTGTGGAGTATCCCAAATAAGGCCTGTGGCTGTAAGTAGAGTGAGATGAGAAGTAATACTAAGATGCATCTGCTAAGCTATAAGGAAGATACCTACACTACTGCTGGCTTCAAGCAACTCTGCTAGTGTCTGCTAATGAAAATATTGTGGGTTGCCTATTGAAAGGTCTCAGGTGAGGTTATGAGAAATACTTTTGAACCATATAAGTTTTTCTTGAGCCTCTCCAAATTTCTAATTCCTCAGCTGTTGAACAAGCACAGATATAAACACTTGTTTGGCAAGTTTTAGCTCCCACCTGCTGAGTTGTAAGCTGCAGTGATAGGCCAACCCCAGTGTCCCCTTGTTCAACATTTGAAGATATCTGCACGGGCTGTGATTTAAAACTGCCTATCATCCCCCCTCTCTAGCATGCTGCAGGTTACACATTGCAGCTATGGCAATTCTGGGGGTTTATCTTTGCTTCAGAAGTATCAGTCCTTTCCCTCTGAACATATGGGAAACACTTGCCAGAGAGAACCTCACGATCCTGCAGCAGCTGAGGGGAAGAATCTCGGAAGAGACTGGTGTGATGAGGAGTCACTGATCGCCAGCCATGAGCACAGTGCAAGCAAGAATTGTCCCTTGGAAAGAATATGCTCCCTTTCTGCTGTAATATCCAGCATCCCATACCAGACCCTGTTCCTAGAAGAGACTTGTCAGCTCTGAAAACGGGAGCCCAACAGCAGTGCTCTGTCTGGTGGAAGATGTGACCCCAGAAGGAGAACAGATTTGGCATCTTTCTTCATGGAAATACATTTTTTTTCCTTTTCTGTTTTGTCTTTTTTTTTTTTCTTCCCTGATTTATGGTCACTTTCTATTTGTTTGTGCAGAAGAATAAACTTGTGATATGCACTTTACATGTGGCATTTTGTCACCTTCTTTGCTTGGCACCCAGAAATAACTGCCTTGTGTACAGCATGTTAGTACTACTGACAAACTACTAAGGCCAAGAAAATACACAGAGTCCAAAAAAGGATGGGATGTCACAGCAATAAAAACTCCTAAGTTGTACTTAAAGCCCCTATACATTAAAAATGCTCCATGCAAGCAAAAACTTAACTGAGACCCAGAACTTTGGTACTACAGGCTATAAAATACTCACTTACTCACAGGGTGAAGAAACTTCTTCATGGGCCACCTGCAGCTGGCCTGCCCCAGCCCTGCCCCTCAGCCTGCTCTGACCCAAACCCTACCCCCTGCTTGTGAATCTGGTATCAATGGAAGATTGTCGGCTCTGGCAAATCTAAATATAAACTCACATTGAACAATTCAACTTGTTCTTAATATTAGCCAAGAGATCAGAAAACCAAATCAGTCAGAAAATCAAATATATCCCATTGTATCCTCAGGCTCCAGGCCCGATCCTAACTCTAACCCTATTCACATTAAAATCTACTCAATTTCTGGGTCCTGAGAGGTTCATTGTACTTGGTTTAGGATAATGTTAGCAGATTGCCTTTCCCAGGCATGTGTCACTCACAGACAACAGTTCCTGAGTACTGCAGGAGATGCTGAGGTCAGCTGTAGGATTGGACTGCAGACTCTGGACATTTGTCCAGGTATCATTTTGTGGATGTTATTCAGATTAATTACAAGGAGGGGTCCCTTATGCAGGGGTCTGGAGGTGGGTCCTGGGAGTATCCAGCATATTTCTGATTGACCTGCGGACAGGAAACGCACAAAGGGGCAGAGACGTTTGCTGATGCCAAACCTGAGCTTCTCTCCAACCAGAAGCCCAGCTCCCAAAGAAATAAGCCTACAGATGCACAGGCTGCAGATTAGGGCTGCATCTTGTTTTGCTTAACAAAGCTGAGATAGTAGGATTATGAGCTACTCCAGATGGTTTGACACATTGCAGGAGAGCTGCTGTGTCCGGGGCTCTGATTAAATTCTCTGTTAACCTCTACAGCCTTCTCAAGTGAGAGTCCTTCCTTCTCACAGTAGATCACGTCAGGAGATGACAGACAAAGAGACTTTCAAAGGTGGAACGGGAGCCAGCTCTGAGGTTACTGGCCCAAAGCAAAGCCAGAGGATTACTGAACAGCCATGCAGCAGGCTAGGGATCAACTTGGGACTTCAGTGTGCTGGTCAGAGAGCAGTTTAAAACCAGAAAATAGTAAGGTGCCTAGTGGGGATATTTGCCCCCAAACAGACATACCCGATAGGAGGAGAAGTGTCCAGCACAGAGCACAGCAGGGCAAGTATGTGGCATGGAGGAGTAGAAGGGTGTTCCCAAGCAGTACAGACCTATAGCTTCAACGGCCACTAGATGTTGCCACTGTTCTTCTGTGAGTTACCCGGGGTTTTGGCATTCGCCTGGCGTGGTGTTAAGTCTGGAGGGCTTAAAATCTTAGGAAATCCTTTCTTCCTAATCTATCCTCTTTTGGCGTTCACATATGGCGCTGCTCGGTCCCACATACCAGAGGAGAAGGCCTGCCTCATACCAGGGAGTTTTGGCAACGAGAGTCTTGCAGCAGCTTGGAGGGGATTCCTGGGTGGCAGCGTGTGGCAGGAGGGCACCTGGCATTAACTGGATTTCCTATTGTGGTGCTAGAGACTACTGAAAATTCTTCATGATGTCCTGTTGGGTAAAAGTGGATTAAGCACATATGAAATAGTTTAAAATCACAAATATTATATGTGATGTATTTAAAAATAAAACAGAACCAGAAAAAAAAAAAAGCCAAATCAAGAGTTTTGCAACTTATTTTCAGAACAGATTGAATCACGTTGAAATCTGCTGCAGCACAGATCAGTCCTGCGCTACAGGAAAAGAAGGGAGCAAGGTCAAGGTTTAGCTCTCTATCTTTGGAAAAACAGAATGGTAAAGGCTATTTGCCAGACTGACACTGTTTGCCAGACTTTCACATGATTAAAACGTGCTCAGGAGACAGCCCTGCTGACGATGCCTGTCTTAGCTACTGCTTATGTCCATCAAGCGCTGTGTAACGAGGCAGATCTCATCTGCTGCTCTTGCAATGGTTTTGCAGACATCGATAATGTCAAGTTAGACCATTTGAAATTAGGAGCACAAGAATACAGTGCAAAACGAAGTGAATTTTGAAGATACGAGTCAGAGCAAGCAAAGTTTAGTGCAAGTTGTTCCTAAGGCCAGTTAAGCAAAGGGCATATTTGGAAAGAGGGGGGTGGTCACAGCGAGATGCAGACCATTCCTTGTATGATTAAAAACTCCTCCCTGAAGTGCTGAAATGTCCTACAGGCAGCACATGTATTACCCCGCTGACCTCAGTGGAAACTCCATGTACTCAAGCAAAGATGGAATTTAGCCACCAAACCTCACCACACTCCAGGTAAATCCCCTCCCCTCTCCTCCCCCAAACCAAAACTAAACCAGCTCATCAAGCAAGGCATGTAATGATTTAAAGCCTGGATCATTGAGTAGCACGAAGTCTCTGCTAGACCCACCACGGACATTTCTAGACTAGTGAACTGGACGCTTCTATCTCTCAGGAGAAACTGTGCATAGAGAAGAGAAAGGAGCAGGATTTAGTTCTCAGCCCAATAAATGAAAATGGAGACACATAATTTATTTGAAGGTAGAGTAGGAGGTGAGAATCTCAGTTAAAGATGTGCCCTGGTGCATAAGTGTCAGATGCTGGGCTGCTTTATCCAAACCACCCTGTAAATCCTGTGCCATACTAATAGGATAAACCCTGTCTTAGATTTCTTCCAGGCTGACGGCTCAAGCTCTGCACAGAACACTCCAGCTGCACTCTTAGGTCCTGTGTCTCACCCAGTGTATGTATATATGCACATGCAGATGAAAATAACCTCTGGAGGATCAGGGTTGCAAGGACAGAACAGGACTTCACATAGCACTTGAATGAGGGCTATGGATCATCTTTCAAAGTGGAGGTGGCCAAGGTCTCTTCAGAACTTGAGCCTGACAACAGCCACAGGCACAACAGCACTGAAAAACCCAGATGAGAGGCTGGGCAAAACCTTGGTTTTTGCTACTGCAGTTTCTGAGGAGTATGGTGTTTAGTCTAGGAACCTAAATACTATGCACCAGCATCTCAGGAATAAAGGAATCTCCCTATTTGATCATTTCATCTTCCAGATGCTTTTCTGAGTCCTGCATAAAGATCCTGCCCTGTACTCTCTACTCCTAGCTTACTTTCCTTCATATGCCTGCTCAGCCCATCTCGTGTCCAGTTACTCACCACCCTGCCTACTTCTCACACGAGACCTTGACTTGGTGTACAAATGCTTTGTTCCCATCAGACCACGGTTCCCATCAGCTGGGAACTGGAAGCTGGACTTGAAGCTGGACTTCAAGGTCCCTGACTTTGCCCCTAACCCTCCTTTCCTCTTGCCCTTTGGGCTGGGCATCCACAGAGAAGTCTTGTCCCCTGGAGCTGGCTCATCCTGAATTGCTGTCAGTGCCTTGTTCCTGGTCCTAATTACTGGGCACGCCTGCTCATAACGATTGAGATCCTCACACACCATGCTAGACATCCCTTCTCTTCATCTTCCCTAGTCTCTCTTGGGATATCCAGATATCCATCTGGCATGAACTGTTCCCCTAAGGTTTAATTTGTGCTCAGGAAGGCACAGGAGATGACTAGAGAAATAATACAGCAGCTATACATTGGTCTGACAACAGCTGCTGGAAGCAAGGAGAGAGCAGGCAATTTAGCATCACTCTAGTGACTGCAAGAAGGTGCCATATACCCGTAGCTGCATTTTTCAGCTTCTCACCCCACAGTATAAATCACATTCATTTCTTAGATTATTATCAAAATGGAGACAGAAACTTCTTAAAATTAAGAGATAACTGTACCTCATGCCTTTGCGAAAGGAGAGGCCAAGGGCTGCTGATTTTAAGCAATATAGCCACACATTGTGTCTCTTCTTGCTCGCTGTGTGTCCCACCCACCCACCTACCATCACCCCTTGTGACAGGCAGTAGGTCCCTTAATAAGTAGGGTTTAGAATTCAGGGAATAGGAGAGCAGCATCCCAAAGAGCACAACTGGACTGCACAGTAGGCACTGGGCACTCTGGGCAAAGGCCCAGCATGGTGCTAAACCAATCCAAGAGAAAGAAATGTGGTGAAAAAATACTCCTCTGTGTACGACCTGCGGTGAGCAGGGCTTGGCCAACACCAAGAGACCTGCTCCTCTGTGGCCACCTGCGCTTGTGAAGCGCAGGACATGTGAAGCGCGGACAGATGGTCCGTTGTGAGAATGGTATTTGACACCCTCCGGCTTTGTGCAGATGTAAATGCCTTCACCAGAGCGTGAAGCTCTGTGATGGTGCCCAGAGCAGGCAGTGGGTGTTTAATTGTGCTACCCCCTACACCTGTTTTACACTGGCACAGCTCCGGGGATCACCGAGCTCCCGGATCACCGGCACGGGAGTACGGGGGCAGGATTTGCACTGTCTGGCCCTCGTGAATCATTCTGGTGTATCTGCTGGGCTCAGTGGAGGACACAGCTGTGGAAAGCTTACACCGCGGTGTTAAAATAGATAGAAATGAGGGAAAATAAAAGAGCTGTGCTATAGGCAAAATGTGAGGTATACACAGTGATTATACAGATGCAAACAAGAGGAAAATGGGAAACTTTAGGCCAGGAGATTGCCATACATGCCTTGACTCCCTCCATTGGAACTTAATGATCTTCAAGGTCCCTTCCAACCCAAACCATTCTATGATTCTATGACTCCAAGCAGAGCATAAAGGCTGGTTATTGCCCACAGGTATGTTACAGCACTCTTATACAGGACCTTCCAAACACTACTGGGGGTTAACGCTTTGTGCTTTCCACCCACTTATCACACCAGGAAGTTTTGTACACATTTGGTTCAAGGCAAAACCAACTGCAAAATCTAGGAAAAAGGGAAAGTGACTGTCTCCTGATGTCCCTTTATATCAACTTCCCTTGCAATTCTCTGTGTGGAGGATTTCTGCTACAATCACAGCTGTGTTTGGTTCTCCCCCCCGCGCCAAACTCTAGGTTTATTCAGTGGACAACTTGATTTTGATCCAATGTGAAAAAGGACAACAATGTTTTCTGCAGGATTTCTCCTCTACATCGAAGCTGAAAGGTGTGTGCATCTTTGAGTAATCCAGTAAAATGAGATACGTTCCCTTCATCTCAGAACCAGAACCCAACTGGGTAGGGGGGAATAAACAAGAAGGGTTGCTTCATAATGGACAGGAGCTAAAAAAGGGGAGTTATTTGTGTGTAAAAAGCTGCACCAAATGCAGGCAATCAACCTGATTTGTCATGAATCAGGGAATTAGTTTCCTTGTTGTTTGATTCTAATGGGTTTCCCACACACATTACACAGCTGCTTCCTAGAACTCTGTAAATAGCTTTCAAGACTTTGTGGTTTTGCTACTACTTCTTGCTTCATGCATACGATTATTTTTCTTCTGTGCTTTCTGATGTATTATTTGAATGCCTGGCATTTTAGGAACTATGTGTGAGAGCCCAGAGGACACTGGGTTGAACGATGGAGTGAGGAGGGGGCAGAAGGAGGGTGTAAAGCAGAGCAAGACCCAAGAGAGCTTTTGAGGCATTACTGACAAAGAGGATATTGAGAAGGTTTTATGAATTGCTTTAAAAATGCAATAGGAGGAGGGAGGGGTATGGCATATTGATTTGAACAGAGGGGAGGAAGAAGTGAGGCACTTATGAAGTGCTTGGTCTTGGTGGGAACACAGACAGTGACTGCAGGAGGCCCGAGGAGCAACCTTTTCCTTTCCCCTCTCCTCAGGGCTGGTGGTGGTGCTATCTGAGACTCTGCCCTCCGGCTCCGTTGGCTATTAATAACCACGGGATGCCTGTGCGAGCAGCCTTCAGGAGTCAAATTCACAGCACTTCGCATCAGCACTTTGTGCTGGGCAGAGCTTCCCCGCGCCCAGGCACCCTGGGTGAGCAGGGGCTGCTGCACGAGCCTCCCCAGCAGCACCCAGAGACGGGCTGGGAGGAAGCAGCCCACTGCTGAGCCCCGGGGTAGGCACGGGACCTGGTCTGAGCCTGGCACTGCTGACCTGAGGTGAGTTGACTGGGCTGGAAAATAGCTTTAGAGAAGGTGCTGGAGAGGGTCAAAGAGTGGTTTGGTTTGCAGCAAAACCAAGGAAATGACTGATTCAAAGACCAACGCAGCAAAAGACAGAGGAACTGCACCAAGGGATGGAGCACTGGGGATAAAAGGATAATTATGGCCCTGGCTTTATGTATGGGACAGTGGGGACGAAGGGACTGGGGCTCCCTGGGGTGGGGTGGCTGAAAGAGCAGCAGTCCCAGTGTAGCTCTGGACCCTGTCCATAGAGAAAGGCTGCTGCCCCTTTGTTTACGCCAGACCAATTGCATGCAGCAGGTTTTCCACTCCCCACTCCTGCTGGATTAGTAAAGGAGGACAGCAGAATGGGACGGACCTGCCCTCGCTGCTCCTTGGGAATGGGTTGTGCTAGAGGTGCAGGCTTCCTCACCAGGGCCAACCCTTTCTGCCTTGCCCCAGGGAGTCCACATTTTGGGGCATAGAGATGATTTCCCTCCGTCTTGCCAGTCTTATGATCCATCAGATGGGCCATAATCTCCCACCCCCCCTGCCTCCTGGCAGCATTACCCCTTTCCTGTCAAGCAGGGCCCGCTTCTTTTATATAGCCAAGCAGATGTCCGGCTGCTCGAGGAGAATGTGGAGTGCGTGCTTTATGGCTGCACCTGCTCACGCTTGCTTTGGGAATACACCAGGATGGGCTCTTTTATGATGTGAACTACACAGGCAGCATCTCACTAAAAAGCAAAGCTTGGAACTCTGAAAGAAAAACTCATCTAAGAGAGTATCTGCCAATGTGATCAGAGCTGGTTTTGCCATGGGTGGGCTTCTTTTAGCAGTTATCAGGACCTTATCACATGAAAACTACGTTGCAAAAGGAGCAATGGTGGAATGAAACTGCAAAATACATAGGAGATAAAAATGTCTTGATCACAACAAGGGTGATGTACAAGATCCTAGAGCCAGCTGTTTGCTTGCTGGTTTTAAAATTTAACTCATAGTTCAATGTCTTCGGTTCTGAAATTTTAAGCAACTAAAATATAAAGAAGCATATGGACAGAGATGGTTAACTATTGCTGAAGCCAATGGGTCTTTGCCCATTTTTCTTTCTGTTGTATTGTATTAGGTGAGGATTTGTCCCCTGATAGGCTGTTGTTTGGGCATGGATGGTGTTGAAGTGAAGGCAAGACATTTGCCCAAATTACATTATGTAGGATAACCCCCAAGAAGGACTCTGAGAAACTGCCTGAAGTGAAATCGCTGAGATTTCTCCTAATTTTCCCTGACTTTGCAGTACAGATCCCTCATCCTATCTGGGGACAGAGATGGGGAACACTGTACCAGAAGAGATCTCTCTCTTCCTCTTCTCCCCCCTCCAAAATGATATGAGGTCAATACATAAGATACAGGTGCAAGTGAGTTCAAACAAACTGGGGCGAACAACTTTTCCTTTAACAAATTTGCCTTCTTCCTCCAGCCCTTCTGTAAGAAAACAGTGGCAGTCATAAAAGACAGAATTACTTAGTGTTCTATTTTTTTCAGAACTTGCAGTCTAGTGGTTTTCTGAAAACCTGTTCCATTTCTGATAGGACTATCTAAATATCCAAACCAAACCTGCACATTACTCAAAATGCTCCCAAATAACTCATGGACAGACGTACAAAAATATATATTAATGTCTAACGATAACTGCATGGTATAGTAATATGGTATGATAGAGGAAATTTTTAAACTGACATTCTGTTGCTGCAGCACAGGATGATAACAGAGTACCACTGTTGCACATGTGGGTGCTGGGAGACTGCCATGTTGCAATTAAAATGCCTAGTTTGGATGACAATGCTGTATGGCACCTTGGCAATGGTCCTGCTGTGATCTGCTGCCATATTTTTGTGCCATAATGCTAATTCTCCAGAGAACACCACAATGGCCTGCTGATAATATTCTGTGTGGGTTGATACCATTCACCAGCTCCTTCATGTGGAAGGGACAGAAAAGAACCTGTGTGTGAAATGAAGGCTGTGTATCTCTTAACTGTATGTGGCAACTAAAAAGAGGCAAGAAATACTTCTCCAGTGTTTCATTCTCCATTTCCTTGTGTGTTTAGAGCAAAGCAGAGAACCCTTTGTGGGAATGCCCCTTGCAGGGACTCCTGCTCCTGTTAAAAGGAAAAAGTCCACTAAGCTCATTGGGAAGCTGACACACGAAGGTAAGATATGCAAAACTGCACACATGAGAATTGTTTGGGTTTCAGCCCTGAATTTCAGCCTTTAAAATTTCACACCCTGTCTGACTGAATTCCCAGAGCAAGACATGCAGTGAACATACCACTAGGCAGAGCCACAAATATTACTAAAGCTCAGCCTTCAACCACCTCACATTTTCTAATTTCCTGTTAAAAAACATTGCACATACTCAGGTCAAATGTTGACCTAGATTACACTTTGTAAACTCATATTCTCCTGCAGCATTAATTTGGATGCTCATCAGTGTGAATGAAAAGAGAATCTTTTATGGGTATCAATATTGCAGTGCCTAGTTATATTCTATGTCGCCCTCTCTCTTACAACCTTTGTCCTTCCTCTGTGTGAGAGAAGTCCTTTGATTCCAGCACTCATTAGTTGAAAAAGTCAATGTCTCTTAGAGGGGGTAATACAGCAGGAAGAATGTAACTTGGAACACTTTTCTTTCTACAGAATACTTGTGCATTGGGTAGGGTGACTTTTCATTAACTATAATATCCTTATCTTCTCTTTACTTTTGACAGCATGGAGAAGGTTTTTTTAGAGGTTTTGAAAAGTAGTAATTCAGTTCTATCTCTTTCTTCAGCCTCCCAAAAGGGCTGTAGTAACTTCTTTGCTAGGGTACAGGTATCTATTTTTCTGTTTGTCCTTAATCCTTTATGCAAATAAACAAGTAACTAAAAATCCAATTTTCAGTCAAAGGACATTTTCTCCTGTGCTATGAAATAGTGCTACATAAAATTGGCTTTCTAAAAAAGATAATAATTTCTACAGAGAGTGTGTAATAAAATGAAAGGGCTTCTACCAATTTTATACCAGTTTAAGGATGGAGATTCATTCTCTGTTGTAACTGAGATGTAGAGGTGGAGAAGAGGTCTCAACCTTGCTTAATACAGAAAAAAGAAAGCCTAGGGAAAATTTGCTTGTTCCTGAATGAAAAGTTTTAAATGCATTTCTGCAATATATTTACACTGAAAATGTTTGAACAAATATTTGTTGAAAAAAACAATTAATCCATTGTTTTGATGGATAATTGGTGGTACAAAATTAATGGGAAAGGACTTGCCAAGTAACCAGCGTATTAAGACTTGAAGAGAACTTATTTTCCCTTAAAAAATTCTCCTTAAAACAAACAAACAAACAAAAATATACAATAACATTGAAGCTTGCCGTGGTTTCAGGATAATGTTTCAACCAAAGCATGCCGGAGTTGTGTTTATGTATCATATGTCAGCCCGATTCCAAGAGCTGACTGCCACTCATCTGATTCCAGAGAAGGGGAGAGGAGCGCAGGGCAGTAACCAGAGAAGGCAGTGGTGCATTTTGAGGTAGTACAAAGGAATATTGCTGCACTGACTGAGGTGCTGCAGATTTGGGACACATTTACACACATTATCGCTCCACCTTTATGCAACTCTTCTCTGCAGATTTGCCGTGATTGCAATCCAGGGTAAATTCCACCCATCTATATCCAAAGCGTCATCAATGTAAAAATTTAGTGTATAGGTTATTTCCCAAAAACTTAATTTAGAAGAGAATTTGGATTCTTTGAAGTCACTACTGATGCTGGGAAGCAATGGACAAGAGACTTGGACCAGAGCACTTCCTAAAGCCTCTCATTTCCTATGTTTTTTAGACATGCCGCAAGAGGTGTCCAAGCTGAACTTGGGGAAGAAGATCAGCATCCCCAGAGATGTGATGCTAGAAGAACTTTCTCTCCTCACTAACAAAGGATCCAAGATGTTCAAATTACGTCAGCTGAGGGTGGAGAAGTTCATCTATGAGAATAACCCTGACGCCTTCACCGACAATTCTGTGGTAGGTCAGAGATCAAAACTAAAGAGCTACTCCATACACCGAAGGGAAACAGGAATGGAGAGTGCCCAAGCTCTCCTCTGTCCCTATGCACATGGCTGGGGTGAGGGTGGTCGTGATCTACTAGCAAAGAAGTGCAGGAAAAAGCCAAAATTCTAAGAACACACAAGTTTTATTTCCATTTGGCAGCAGCATTAGTTTCCTTTGGCAAATACTCGGTATCACACGTGCAGAAGCACGAGAAAATTCCGTACTGAGTGACGGGGGAGGACCGCACATTTGGCAGGTGTTCAGAGCTGCACAGGGCAGGACTAATTGTTTTTGCACCTATTCCATTTCTTCTTTGCAAGATGGAAATGATCCATCTAAGTGTGACTTCAGCTCCAGTAGGTGCGGTTCTATTTTTAGCCTAGGATACACTTTTATGCTTCTGTCCTCTGCGTCTTCCGCAAGAAGTTCCATAAATGAAAATTCAGACAGAAACCTCTACCCTGACACTGCAGTATCTTCAGTTTATTTGCTAGAAGCTACGTTTGTTTTCTTCTAAAGTATTTTCTTATCAGATACGGTGTATAAATTCAGACTTTTTTTTTTTTCCCCTTTTTCCATGAGCTAGTATTGCTATTTAATCTTTGAACTTCTCTCTACAGTTAGCTGCTGGTGTAAAGTCTTCTGACAAAAACTTAAACTTTTACAAATGAAACTGTCCTTTCACATTATTGTCAGCAGTTCAGTAAGACAAATAGAAAATGTTTCAGGTTCATATGCATTTTGATATAGCATCTCATCCTCTGATGTTCTTTAAAATTCATTTGGTGTCATTTTATCCCTTTATGGCACCTATTTTCCAGTCCAAGGAAACTCAAGCAAAATAATAAAAATCAACCTGCAGAAAATGTCCTGCCAAACAAAGACATGCTCTTTTTTAGCTCTCTGATGTTTTCAAAAGCAGCAATAAGTAAAACTTTGTAGTTCACTTCCCCAAATGACAATTTGGGAAGCAGAATGTGGAAAGATGCCTGAAAAAAAAAAGTCATCAAAAGTACAGCAGTAGGTCAGATTACAGATCAGGGATGACAGACCTAAGATATAGCAAGCATATCCGGTGTTGTTAGACTTCGGGTAGCTTCTTCATCTCTTTTTTGCTTTAGGTAGTTCATCTCTTCAGTGAGCTGTCATCTCCTAGAAAGGGTGTGAGAATGAATGGCGTGTTGAGCTTTGGCCTCTTCAGATGAAAATCTTAGAGAAACGCAGGCTGCCTTTACAAATACTCAGCAATCTCAGAGCTCCTAAAACATATAAGGGCCAAATTCATATGTTGGAATCTGCTGCAGTGAGGAGTGAGAAAATAATATGGTGAGGGAAGAAAAAGGCTGAAGTCCAAACTTTCAAAAATTTGAGGGTGCACCTTAAGGCTGTCCAATCAGAAAAATGCAAAGTGAATGAGTTGTGACAAACTGCCCCAAAACTGGACATGCACAGAGTCCCACCAAGACTGACATTACAAAGGCTTCCTTTTTGCTAGCTGTTTTTCCTACTTTGTTTATTCATCTGTGCCTGATTTTCATTCCATACCCTTTCTGTAGTGAATCTCTCCCTCTATTCTGTAAGAACAGCCCTGCTCCCAAGCATTTTGAACAAGACTGTAAGATACTGTGCTGTGGATAAATGTGTTTGAGGGTTAGACAAGACCCTACCAAGCCTAGGATGTTCTTTATGGCTTTGTTACGTGAGAACAATGGTGTGGTCTCCAAAGAGCAGTGGGTACTATGCTTGAAAATCCTCCAGGATTCACTTTCAGGGCTATCTTCTCTCCACAATCATGGTAGAGATAACAGATCTCCAGGAAGATGTCAGTTTGCTGAAGAGCTCTTGCTCGGGGCCAGCTCAGCAGGATCACAAACATAATTGTTAGCATTTGCTGGCTGCCCTGTGTGCTCTGTGCAGGGATTCTGCCAGGCTGCATCCACTGTCTCCATGGATAACTGTTCCCATTGCCACAGCCAGCATGAATTAGCACCTTTGCTGGCAGTCGGAGCAATGGGAAGAAAAGCTGAGCCATTGCAGCAACTGAGCCATCCTCTTGGAGAGCTGGTTGCTCTTGGGCAGGTAAAGGAAACAGATCTGTGGCCTCACTGTTATCTTGCAAACCATCAGGACAGTGCCTGGCTTTAGCACCAAATAACTTTCATCAAAAAGCCCTTTTGATTGCAATATTTGATTAGCTTTCTGTTCCTTTCCTTTCTTGCTTCTGGCTCTGCTCAAAGGCAGATGCAGAACAGAAGGCTTAAACAAAAGGGAACTGTGGGAGGAAGATAATGGCAGAGTAAAGAATTCCTACTGCTACTTCCAGTTACTTCCTCCTCCCAGTTAATTTTCATGTCCTTTGCTCCCCATCCCAAAGAAGTCCTGTGAGACAGTGAAGGGATTTAAAGCTGGTGGTGTGTTTTCTGCTTTTATACTATAGATTTCTTAACTGTCTTAGAATATTCTCAGGACACACCTAGCAAAGCAGGGCAAGAAAGGTCAGGAATGAAGTATAGATTGTCTCTTTCCCTCCAGAAAATGTTTAACAGCAAGGTAATGTAATATAAAAACACACAAAGAGAAAGGTTCTTAAAAATAAACCCAAACCATATAAGGGGTCCCAGAGTAGCCTGCACTGTAGCCATAAACCTTCCACACAAGGGAGAAAATCTCAGCAGTCATGTGTCATCGATCCACCCTCCTGCTTCTCTCCTCCTCCTTCTTCTCCAGCCAAACAACCTCACTGGACAACCAGATCACACTCCTTACGGAGAGTTTTCTTCTTAGTGGAGAAAACATATATATTGTGTGTACGCGAACGTCAGACAGCTCCATGCAAAAGTGAGAACATGCCACTCTCTATCACTGCGGTGGCTCCTCTCATCCAGTTAAAGGCAAACAGTAGCTAAAAACCCTAAAAAGGACCGACCATTCCCAACAGGAGCAAAATGAAATGCCCTACCTACTGTATAGCTGTTTTCAACACTGTGACCATCTTCTCTTGCAAATATATAGTACAAGGGGATGTTTTTAGGGAGGGCTGAGTTTAACACTTTTAGCATGCTGATACCCTGCCAAACAGGGAGAGTTCATGTGTCATCCTCCTTGTTTGGTGCTGTGCTGGAGAAGCTGGGCTCTGCTGAGCCCTCTCTAGTAAATCAGAAGAAGGTTTTCTTCTCCTCACCCCAGGCTGTTCCACCCTGTCGCAGGAACTGTGATTCTCTCCGTGTATCAGAGGATATTATCAACCTCACCGTACAGCTGAAAGTTGCAATTTACCACTGACTAAAGAGTATGTCAGTGTGCTCTATTACTGTAGCATCTGACCAACTATAGCATGAAGGAAATTACTACATTTATTTTTTAATAGTGAAACTGAACCATGGGGTAGACTAAGGAATCACCCAAAATCATAGAGAGGGTCTCAGTCTTATCTCTGGGTGTCGAAATCCCACTTCACTGTTCAGCAATTAATAGATGTGCATTTCACAGACCTTTTCTCCACTTCATATTGCTAAATTTGTTTGGCCTCAAACACATCAACATCCTGTGAAACTCTATTTCTTAGCCTTACAGCCCTGCTCATTATTGCCCTAACTCCTCTCAAGGTCCCACCTCTGCTTTGGGAACCCCTGTGTAAGATCTTCTTGCTATCATCAAGTGGAAACTGAAAACAAAACCATAGTTACACTTTTTGGGTGTTGCTGTTACACTGTTTTTCTCACAGTGAGGGCCCTTAAAAATAGACTTTTTGCTAGTGAAAACCTGTGGCCTGATTTGGGTTACATGCAGGAGACAGTTTATAGAAAGACTTGAATTGCCTCCTTTTTTCCCCCCCCCCTCATTTTTCTGCTTTACCTACCGGATCTTACATTAAAACCATTAGGAAGGTGGAATAACTGATATCTGAGTAGACAATTATCAGCAGTAGTGCATCAAAAAAACCCCCAGACCCACACCTTGGTACTTTCTCAGACTCACCCACAAGTTAAAGTAAATGCAGTTTCCACATCTTGGCAATGCTTGTATGAAAACAAGCTGAACATGTGTTGGCAAGTGATTTCTGCTGGACTTCAGGTCAAGAGGTCTCTTCAGATAAGCTAAGACACCAGCTGTGAAATAAAACATAACAAATGAAAAAAGGGTTAAAGAATTGGATTACTGTTCTTCTGGATAAGGGCAGGAGTTCGCCTGCAATCCTTTTGCTGCTCAACAAGGACTCAGAGGAATAAGCGGAGGTGGCAGGAAGAAAATATAAGTGATTTGGTTACAATGCCAAAAGTGGTGCTTCACAGGAGACAGAAGCGCACAACCAACCTGCCTCAGAGCTCTTACAGGTTAAATAGCCAGCCATGATATGGTGTGTGAAGGAAAGCTTAACCAGTACTTGGTTTAATGCCCACGTGTGCACTGGTGGCTCTGTTTGCCCCTTAATGTACTGAGAAGAATGTGAGTCAAGATCACTGGAAGCAGGGTTAAAGAGAAAATGTTAGGAAGTCTTTCTAGGAAGTCTGTTCTGCAGGGAATATCAAACCTCTTGAACAAATGTTAGAGGATAACTGCAAGCTGAGATACAAGAGTCTCAGGTTATAACCCAAGTGGTGTGAGCCAGCTAAGATGGAACTTTTCTAACAAAATGAGCCTTGCTGTGCTGGAGATGGACTGGTGCAGAAGAGACCTAGAGGTCCCAACTATACCCAAAGCTGTACAAGAGTAAACATGAAGTCTGATGCCTTCTTACTCGAGAATTGACTGGTGTGGAAACAGCACAATGACAGAGAGGAAAGGCCTTTTATTTTCCACGCAGTTTGTTGGAGCATTGTGAGAAAACTTTGAACCAAAGTTCTAAAACTCAATTTCTTTCATCCACAAAGATAATGTGGCAAGGATAATACAAAATATACAAATAAGATATAAATAATTTTGGGTAGTATTAAATAAAAATTCCCATTATTTAGATTAATTCAGACATAGAGGCAAATTAATTCCCATTAATTCAGACATAGAGGCAAAAATAATTTGCCTAAGATTAAACAGCAAGTCAGAGTAGACCTGGAAATAGAAAGCAGGAGCTCAACCTGCTGTGCCTCTTGGGGGAGCACGTTTAAAAAAAAAATTAGCTTACTTTAACAGCTGAAGTTTCATCTTTTTTTTTTTTAAAGTGAATCAGAGGTTTAAGGCTATGCAACTCCAAATTAAGGACCGAGGCACACAAGTGTCTGAATTTTAAATCTCCCATGCCACCATTAAGGAGCATTTGTGTGGCTGCCACTGAGAGGACGCAGTCCCAGTAACTTCAGAAGTGTTAGTAACCACATAGGCATCAAACCTTTGGGAAGCTCTTCATCAGTGGGGTGGAAATAGAAACACATTTGGTGGCCTCAATCATTCTCTTTAGGGCACAGCAAGGAGCTGACAGGGAGCACACAGTGTTTCCTCCTGGGGACTGCCTGCAGTGACGTCAGGGCCTTGAGATACTTGGAGATCTCAGCTCCATTAGTTGGATCATCTTTCATTATCTATTTTTCATGAGACACATACAGTAGCTCTAGAGAATTCAGAATTCATCCATTAGGGCGCTCAGCCTGCAGGATCAGGCTCTTACTAGCACTGAGGACTTCAAAGGCATGAGCCCAATTTGTTTAGCAAACCCAGGGGACTACGAATCACATGAACTTGCCAGAATTATTCTCTCTTTAGAGTGGATTTAGGGACGCCCAGGGACTTGATAACATCTACTACCTCTAGCAACAGGGCTGACTCTACCACGGAGGAACGGTGTGATCTGCACCCAGGGCCACCAGGAGAAGATTAGCAGCCTTCTCAATTGATGCTCCTGGGCTTCCCTCTTGGGCTTTCCACCAACAGGGGCAACCACGCTTAACTCAGAGGTTGGTTTTGTGATATGAATATGCATATACGTAAAAGCTCCACCTGCTGCTAGCAATGGCCCAAGACATGGATTCCCCTCCAGTGTAAGCCGTATTTCACTCCAAACATCCTGGCCAGAGACATGCTGTAAGTACTGGAGACAAAACTGCACCTTCCCAGCTTTGACTGCGTCCAGACTCTTGCTTGAGGCTGCCCCTCCTGAGCTCCACTCTCTTGGAATGAACTCGTTCAAATATACCAAGGGTCAGGATTTCAAAAAGATGAATTTGCCTTTGCATTCTTTTAATATGAGCTAAGACAATCTATTGTGGTGGCCGAAACTAAAGGAAATTATATTTTTATTCTAGCAGGTGAGTAGACCAGGATATTGCAAGGAAAATGGACCTTTCCCATCTGCTGAAGACAGGATGTTTTCCCAGCAAGCCCATGAAGAATAATGAACTAGCCTGAGACCAATCACACTAATTTCATTTGCAGCTAAATAAGATTTAGGTGTGGCTTTCCTGAGGTAGACCTTGTGTTTCAGGGAAACTTCACTGCTGCTTAGTGCTAATACTGCAATTTAAAATAACACCAGATGACAACGATGCCTCTTCCTGGTCACATCAAATACTGCCGTGCTCAAAATCAAATCAGCCCTTTTTAGTGTAGCTCATGTTATGCTGATGTTTTGTGACTTTTTTTTTTTTTTTTGCAGGAGAGTGCATGTAAGTAACCAGAGGAAAATAGAAATAAGCATTTAATTTTCAGGAAGGGCACACAGCATGGCTGAAACTTGAAGGAAAACAGATGCAAATCCTGTTTTGAAATTACCGAGCAAACCAGTAGAAGAATTAACCTTGCATACATATGAATGTTTTGAGAATAACCTCATTCTGACCCCCAGCCCTCAAAATACCCTTTTTTTTTTTTTCAGTTTGCCTTTTTACAGCCACATAGCTCCCACGCATAATTGAACAGATTGCCCTGCTAGCTCCTGCACACAGCTTAATGCTCACAATCCTCTCCCCTCTCAGGGCTTCCCGACATTCAGGGGAACATTATCTCCTCTGTTCCTAAAAAGGGAATTCCCTACAGCCAGGGGAAGGACAGACAGTCCCTAAAGGCCCTGGGGGCACCAGCTCTGCCACTTCAGCCCGAAGCTGGCTGCCTGCCTGGGCTGCAGCCTGGTGACCTGCTGTGAAACCCTGGACACTGTTGCTGGAGACACAGGGAGCAGAGGGTTAGATAATTCTGCCTTGAGCCTTGTGGGGTTTTCACTTCTCATCTATTTTTAGCTGACCGAACAGCTGGCCTTGGAAGCCTGTTTACAGCCTGGAAAGCTTCTTTTTGCTAAACTGTACTAGGTGTAAGAGCCCTGAGAAAGCCTTAACTCTTTGAGAGCCAGCCCTTAGGTTGGCACTCTTGTTTCCCATGAATGGCTTGAGATGAATTTGTACATGCAGCCTTGCAGCACGAGAAACCACAGATTTATTCACTTTAGCTGTATTTGTTACATCTTTGTGCATCATTAGCCAATCCCGGAGTCCAACAGGAAAGACCATATGGGATATATGAACCAAGTTACTTGTACTATACAGTTGTACGGGCTGTAATACACAAGAGATACCTCTTTATATCTGATAGGAGTCAAGCTTTGATCTCACTGATGAGCAATACATAAAATATTTTTCTAAACATATTATATCCGTTTCTGTGCTAGACAAGTATTTACTAAAATTGCTGTGTGCAAAGACAGGACCTTGTGCTGGCACCACAGGGTCTATAAATTCTGCATGGACTGTTTGCTCTTTCCCTGTGTACTGCAGGGATTGTGCCTTCTAGCCTCCACTGGGGAGAGTGGGTGACCTGGAAAATAAGACCAACTCGATTTTACTGATGGATACAACTTGCTTTCTTGCCTTGTTGCTGGTTAGATTTGGTTTGTTAATGCACATATTGCTACAAACAAAACTCTTCCTTTTTTGTCACTTTCCTCTTTTGGTCCCCAGGAAGTCTTTCATGTTTTTTAGGCTGCTATCTCTTCAGTCTAACACCCCTCCCCATGCAGACCTTCATATATATGGAAAAAAGATATAGGGGCAGTCATCTTTCAGGTTTGTATGTTGTCATGGGTATCCTGTTGTTCTGGGGCCCTGTAACACTGTAATCGAGCTGACTTTATTGGGCTACCTTAACCTTGACATGAAACACTTCCTATTTCTTGTCCAGCTTGCTTTCCCACAGGTTAGCTAGTTTATCTCTGTCTGGACCTTTACCTGCTCTGGCAAAATCTGTATTTCCTTTCCCTTCCTCCTGTATTTCATACTGATCACTGCCAGGGAGAACACACAGATTCCTCTTTTCTCACCCTGGTCATATCAAATGACTATGAGATGCCCATTAAAAGGTGTGCTTCCCTTGCTGCCATTCTCCAGCTGCTCTGTACTGAATATAGAGAGTAACTCACACAAAGTTCTGCCATTGGTTTTGTAACTGAGACACAAAACTGGTCATATCACAGGGACTCGGGAGTTCATGCTCTGGGACCCAACCCTGCAAATGTGAAGGGAGCGTGTCCTGTAACAGGGATTCCTACTCTCTTTTCTCCTGCCCTAGGATCACTTTCAGAAGTTCATCCCACCAGGAGGGCAGTACGGGGAAGATGCTCACGGCTATGCCCAGGGGCGGATGGTCGGAGGAGTAACAGCTGGGCAGCTTGGCTCCAAGCAGCAGTATCCCGGTGGTCCTCCTCGGCCTGGGAGCAAAGGAGGCCCTGGCTTCGGCGAGGGGGAGCACACAGGGGAATCGGCTGGAAGCGGTGGAGAAGGAGGCGATGGTACTGACAAAGGCAAGTATCTCTCCGCAAGAACAAGAAATAGCTAAAGTTATCAGAGCTCGTGCCAATCTTCCTCTTAGGGACAAGTAAATTAATTTGATTAAAACCTGAATTCCTCCAAACTAAGTTCCGTTGCCAAGTCCAGAAAAGTTGAACTGCCTTTAGCTTGATTTGTTTGCATGCTTCTGTGTTGCTCAGTCATAGGCAAAAAGCAGAAATACCAGCCTTGGCTGGACCAAAGAAATGATGGGAAACTTAACTCCTGAGCTGCTAAGGTTAATAGAGCAGTATGCCAGCGTGGCATAACCCTTCCTTTCAAGGGTTTCGTGCTGACCGCTGCTGGAGATAGTAGTATTAGCTCGTTAGCTCAGTGGTCTGACCTGCCACATCAGTCTTGAGTACACCAGCCCTAATTTCAAATCAAAGTTTTCACCCAAACACCACTTCTTGGATAATCTTCAGAAAGGAACGGTGATATTTCTAAAAGTTACCTGGTAATCACCACCAGTCTACTGAAACAATATCTTAAAGAGTATTTTTCATTTAATTTAGTCCTTGCTTAATTTTATCTTCAGTTTAGTTTGGCCAGAACCAAATCTCTCGTATGAAAATCAGCAGGTGAAACAGTTATTTTAACAGCCCCCATGGGATTTTACAACAAAAAGCAAATTTGCTTGTGAACCAGGAACCACTGTAATAAGTTACCCAATGAGTGATTTATAAAATCCAAGGGTTTTCATTTACATTCTGGAAGAACGTGCATTTTATATCAAAGTCAGCTTTTACATTTCTGGGCATCCCTGTGAAAAAGAAATCTGTGCAGATTCTGTCTTCTTACAGGAGATTTTTCTCCATTGTTATCCAATTTCTGTGTGCAGGGAAAAGGAGGATTAACATCATCCCACAGCTTTTGCTGCAGAGATGGATCCCAACTGCTTTTATTCCTCAACCTTAGCAATCATTTTACTTCTAAACTACTTAGTTTAAGTCCTTCACACAGAAAGAGGGGGGCAGTTGCTTTTATTTTTTCTAATTAAAGTTAGATTCTTGTACACGTCTGCAATTCTCTGAAACCAGGAAAGCCCAGGATTTGGCAAGGTTTGAAGAAAATAAGCAAGACAATGAAATAAGGTGTGATAAAGAAAGTTTCAGATAAGAGTAATAGTGTTCATTCTTTGCCACTTACTTCATAAGGATTTATGTTTTCTACACAAACTATAGCACCATGAAAGCACCAGAATGTCTAACTCCATTAACCTATTATTCCCATCTGCCCTAATTAAGTGTAGCGGAAGTCATTGCTCAGGATTTTTAAGGTTTCTGAAGGCTGAGGTTGCTACATGTCAATACACAACCAATGCTGTTATTATCAAGGTGGTATTATACACAACTGGAAGGGAAAAAAAAAAAAAAGCAGCAAAAAAAAAGAGGCACACAGAATGAAAACCTTTGACTAAGTTATTTACTTAATCAAGCAGCCAGAAGCCAACCTAAAATTTCTGGCAATCAAGTATCTGACTTAGCAGCAAACTCAGCTCTGTCATTGACAGGATTTTAACTTCCAGAGAGATACTCCATCATATTTTCAAACTGCTTTTAGCCGTCCTGAGATGTTTGAGCCAGACCTGTCTCTAACATCCTGGCTCAGGAGGCAGAGAATACAGTTGTCTGTTCATGTAATCATAAAGACAATGCCAACCTATAAAAATACTGAGGGAGATGGTAATTCTATTCGTTCAAGAATATAGACTACAGAGGAAGATGTTAGTAAAGATGGTTGTGGGTTGCCAAGATGCTGAAATATGATGGTTAGAGGTTTTTGATCAGTTAGAGCTAACTTCAAAGTTTGAGCCTAGTTTTGGAGTTTACAGTCAGAGCTTCGTTTGTTGCATCTGGCGATGAGGAGGAGGTTTATGTGGAGGGGTTATGTCTGCTAATATCAGACAAGGAACACAGAAGTAAATTAAGAAATTAGATAGCGTTTTGCCTTGTAGAAAGCTTCCCTTGAGGTAGCAAAAGAGATGATGGGGTAAGGACATTGGTTCTTGAGGTAAGAGGTTTCTATTTGAGTGACCAGAAAAAGCAATAAAAAATTAGCTTTCAAATATATCCTCTAATGCAAATTCCTGGATGAGCATCTCTCAGCCTGTGGTACACCTGCTTTTGTAGAAAGGACAGAAGAGGCATGTGACAGTCTTTTAAAAAAGAAATCTACCCATAAAGTCTCAGACTTGATCTAGGAGTTAACGGAATCTGGAAATCAAGCTGGTGTCTCAACTGCAGTAGCAGAATACAGAAAGGCAATGTATTTAGAGTAAGTGTCATCTAACTATTTTTTTACCTTCCTCTGTTTACAGATGGAAAGTCAGGAGGCAAAAAAATCACTTTATTTAAAACTTACATCTCCCCCTGGGAACGAGCGATGGGCATCAGCCCCGAGGACAAAAGTCAGTACACCATTGACTTACTGTCATATAGCCCCAAAGCTGATTTCCCCCATTACAAGTCTTTTAACCGGTAAGTCTTCTTGGTTATTCAATTCAGTTTATTTAGCATGAGAAAACACAATGCCCCGGCCATAGCCCTTCTGTCTTGTGCAATGTAAATAAGTTTTAGTCACATGACATGTTGCTCAGCACAGTCTCCTGTGGATGAAATGTTTGGAGGCCTACAAAGAGAAAATACATTAAGAGCTAGAGATTTTAATTCAGCTTATGGACAGAAAACTGACGCAGCAGGATAAGAGGACTTTAATCCTATTTCCCTTTCTTTCTTGTCCCATTTGACCAGGGAGATTACTGCAGCCATTTAAAGTTCAAAGGTTCAGGAAAAATACTTAACAATCAGAAGCCATATACTACTATACTTCAGATAAGAATCAGGATATTCCTGCTGCTTCTGATAAGAACTGAAAGTTTTTCAAATATTTCTACGGCAGCAAAAATTTTCTGTTAACTTCTCTGTATAATTTTGCCACACACTTCCATAGCTTCAGGATATCAGTACCCAAATCCCACTCATTTCCGTAATAATGCAGCCTCTGCCTCCTACATGTACAGGGTACCAACAGGTGTGAAAGGTGTTTGGTTTGATGGAGATTGATGCAACAGGGATGAAGGAACTGCACAGGAGAAAAGAAGGGGTTTTTGTTGTTTTTAAATCTTTCTTAGTACATAGGCAATAGATACGCGTATGTTCTCGGGAAGGATTTGTTGGCAACAGTGATAAAATTTACCATCTCAGTAACTTTGATTATTTATTTTCTAAATCCTGATGTTTACCTATGCCGTGTTTGCTAACGCCATGTATTTCCCTATGCCAGGACCGCCATGCCTTACGGGGGTTTTGAGAAAGCAGCCAAACGGATGACCTTCAAAGTGCCTCAGTTTGATCTTTGCCCTTTGCTTCCAGAATCTCTTATGATATATAATCAAAATTTCAGCAACAGACCCTCCTTCAACAGAACCCCAATACCTTGGATGCCTTCAGGAGACGCCTCCGAGTACCACACTGAGATCAATGTGCCAAGGAATGGTGAAACAGAAGAGCTGTAAATCCCCACTGCTCAGGCCTTCCTGTTTTTTTCTCAGCCCTTGCTATTTGCAAGTTGATAGTGAGGAGCTGAAAAGTGCAACTCTAGTTCTGTCAGCCCTTCCTTTCTTTTGCTCTTAGCCCAGACAAGTTCCAAGCAGGTCCTAAACTCATCTTCACCGTGGTGTTGATCCATATCAGAAACAGTTGGAGGGAAAGGAGCTTTTTATTCACCAGGGCATAAAAGGGCAAACTAGGAAGTGATTTTCTGTTTAGCAATGCTAAATGCTGCCTGTCTGCACCGTAATAAATTTGTTTTGTCATATAGTAACAAGTAATAAAACACCAAGAGGAAAAAAAGCCTTTGTGTTCTCTCCTTAAAAAGTGGTGCTGAATCAATTTGGGGGAGTAGCAGTAACCGAAGTTTAAATCTCACATTAGCTGTTGGCATGGGAAGAAAGATCAGGGGCTGGTGGGGATGGTCATGAGATAGGTATACATCAAGGTGACTTGGATAAATACTTCAAAACTGATGGTGAAGAATGATGACTTTGAGATGAAATGATACAGGTAATCATAACAGCATCCGAGATAAAATAGCAAGTCAGACTCTCAGTGTAACAGAGAGATTACAGTATTTCACTGGCACCCAAGATTTCCCACTTCTCCAGAGTATAGAATAGGTGATGGTTTAAGCAGGTGTTTTTTTCAGACAGAGAGCCCAAGGTGGCAATAGGTCAGGAAGGAACAGAAACACACCCCAGTGAAATGACTTGCCCACAGTTACAGAGCAAGAAAGAAAAAACTTTAATTACAGCAAAACTAATTTGACACTCACCGCTGTGCATTACTGACTCAAATACACAGCATCAAAGGCCATTCCATTCCTTGTAACAGTTTTATCAATGTTACACATACAGGAAGAAAGTCAGGCACTGTGGAAAACCAATAAAGAACTTAATTTTTTACATGAAATACCTTCTGTTTCATGAACATTTGTGCTCTGACACATCACATACAAGACTGCCGTTTCACTGCCATACCCCAGCTCAGGCTGCATGGAGACTGCTTTGGAATTCTCTGTCCTGGTGCCTTCTTTAGATCAACATTTCTTCTTATAAACAGGTTCTAATCAGCTTATTTACAGGGACAGCTTCCATTGAAGTACTTTTAATTTACAGGTTTTTCCTTGTCTAGAAATCCCTATAATGATATATTTGATTTTTATTCTCTTTGGGTAGTTATGAGGTTGGCTTTACTTCAGTCCTCCAAAAGGCTGCTGCCAGGGCTGAGATCCCTTAAAAATTGTACTAACACTAACAAGCTGCCTAAGAAATGAATGAATAGTTTCCTAAACTTTCTGCTGAAATGGCTAAAGAACATTTATTGTATGTCCTATTAAATTATTAAGGAGTATCCATAACTCAGTTCCATGACTAAACTTAAAAGCATTAAGGTGGTACTTTGATCTTCCGAAGAACATTTCAAGAGAAATGAAAAAGGTTGTCTTTTTTGACATGCTCCTGCAAACTGTTTGAAGGTTGAGTTGAAAACAAATCCTCAGAAAAACTTGATTTGTTTCTTTGCATAAAATGGATCCAGGAATTAGCTGAAAAGACATTTCCCACACTGATTGCCTTTTTTTAATGCTTACATAAATACATGCAAATTTCACTGGTGAAAGACATTTAAATGGGAAGTTCTCACATCCTACTAAACTATTAGTTTATTCTGTATTTGATCTCTGTCTGGAGATAAGGTTGCTGTGGGTTCTCCAACATTTTAAATAAATCCTGCTTTTTCAACTGCATTCTAATTAAGGGGGAGGGCTTTCTTTTCCAGTTCAAGAAATGTTCTAACTGTATGACAAGAATCCAGGCTACAAAGAGAATGCCAGAAGTTCAGAAAGACAGGAGAAATTAGGTGACAGTAAGCAAAATATTTTCCCACCAAACATGCCATTTATTGCCTCCCCTTTTCTGACAGGGATTTTAGACTCTTGGAGTATGCAATTACATGGGATTTTTTTACATTAAATAGATGATGCTTTCATGGTAAATATGTCAAAAGGAGCAGAAACAAGACAGTTTGGTACCTGAAGGTCATGGCTTATTTTCAGCAACAGGTTTTCCAGATCATGGGCCAGTTAGACATGTCAAAATGCAGAGAGGGCTGGCTGCTCCGAGAAGAGTGAGCCCCAGGCAAGCCCAGCACAACACAGTCAAGGCAACTAAGGGCTACTGGTTCACACAAGGTAATGATACCAAAATGTTTGGGAATCCCAACATAATCACAACAATCATTTAAGCTCTACTGGAGCATGGGGAAAAAAAAACAACCAAAACCTAACTAAATAAATTAGGTCTTTTAACATGCAGGGAAAGTTAAAAAAAAAATCCCAACCAAAACCTAACTAAATAAATTAGGTCTTTTAACATGCAGGGAAAGTTAAGAAAGGCTGTGCAGAAATAGCACAGTGCTCTCTGGTGGTGTAGTTTCAAAGTCCCCACGCACAAGGGAGGCAGCATCATCCAGCAAGTAGGTCACAGGACTGGGTAAACACCCAAAGCTCTTGCTGGTTCATCATGGACAAGAGTTTACGCCCGTGTGCTCCATTATCCCAAACCCTAAATGGGGATAAAAGGTTGCAATGTGCTTGGAATTAGTATTGTATCATTGCAAATTATTAATAATATTGCTATAATCCATACTTGTAAGCTAAGAGGATCCTTCAGTTTTGGTAAATCTGCTTAATGAGGCATATAGCTCTTCTTTTGCCAGTACACTTTCAATCTCAAATCCTGTCAAGCAGGATTTATGTGCTTTTGTTTCCAGTACAAAATGGGAACTACAACACTACATTTTGTAGAACAATCCACACTATTGTCTTGCTGTTTACATACCTTAAAATACATGCTAGTTTAGTCATTATTCAAAGTAGCGGTAAAAGTGAGAAAAATCAGTAATCCAAATTCTGCCTCAAAAATAATTAATTTCAGTGAGACTTCCAGCTACTGTAATCAGAGCAGAAGTTTGTCCAAAATGATCAAATATTTAAGAGGAAGTAAGTAACTGCTCCTGCTCTTTGTTTTCCTTGGGCTATGATGTAGACTCTGGGGAATAGCCTATGTCAGAGAACTATTTATATTGGGAATAAGAGGATTTTATAAGATTTAATTATAGTGAATTCCCACACACACACTAGGAGCTACAGAATGGAAACTCAGTCATCTGCTTTTAAGCAGGATCATCATAGTTAGAGATAAAAAAGAAGTAACAAATTATTGAGCTCATCCTCTTGTAAAGGCAGGCTACAGTTCCCTCATACAGAGGATGTACTGGATATTAAGCTTATACTCCATGGAACAGCAGCCAAAAATCCATTAAATAGAGAGGGGCTGCCCCATGAAAAACAGATTAGATGGAATTTTGTGACATACAGATCTTTAATTCAGAACAAAAAGTTCTTATATTTTTAGTTATTTGCAGTGTTATTTTTAAGAATATTCTTTTACAGTTTGCAAATTTTGAAATGTTTCTCTCATGCAACTTATGAGATAAGGAATCCAAGCCATACTGAAAATATGTAAAAAATAGCTCCCATGTTTCAATATAAAAGAAAGATGTTTACCAAATCTCAGCAACACTGTCCATAAATATGGACTTGTATCTTTTAAAACCTTGCCTGAAGTCATAGCTGATGGCATAAATATTTGGCACAGTTCGGTATGCTTCTCTGTGTTGCACAGAAAATCTTCCACTTGACTGCAATGTATTCCCTAATCAAAGGCTTTGCATCTCATAATCGTCTCTCTCATGTGAGCAGCTTGCCATTAGTGATGATGATGATATAATTCATACAACTAACATCTGGGAATTACATTTTATGTTGTTATTGACACGGCATTTAGAGGAGATGGCTTTGTCATTAGGCTTAGTGACTCTGAAATAAAATTTGGAACAGTTTCAGACTGTTAGGAGAATATGGGCTTTGTCATATTTGTCTTTTTTAATCCCATGTTTCAATATAAAAGAAAGATGTTTACCAAATCTCAGCAACACTGTCCATAAATATGGACTTGTATCTTTTAAAACCTTGCCTGAAGTCATAGCTGATGGCATAAATATTTGGCACAGTTCGGTATGCTTCTCTGTGTTGCACAGAAAATCTTCCACTTGACTGCAATGTATTCCCTAATCAAAGGCTTTGCATCTCATAATCGTCTCTCTCATGTGAGCAGCTTGCCATTAGTGATGATGATGATATAATTCATACAACTAACATCTGGGAATTACATTTTATGTTGTTATTGACACGGCATTTAGAGGAGATGGCTTTGTCATTAGGCTTAGTGACTCTGAAATAAAATTTGGAACAGTTTCAGACTGTTAGGAGAATATGGGCTTTGTCATATTTGTCTTTTTTAAAAAAAAATCATACTGTGAATACACAAAAGGTATTCACTTCTCTTATGTAAGATGGTAGGCACCAGACAGCTGACAGCCTGACCACCACCATTCTGTTCTGGAGCAACGAGGTCTGCATGTAGCTGTCGCTCCACGGGAAGCGCTCACTTGGGGCGCAGGGCTTGAACATTCATTGCACTGGAGTTTTTTTCCTGCCTACCTTGTCTGCAAGTGCATGTTCTCTTCCACAGAAGACTGCCACAGGTGCCATCAGCTGGCAAATGCTTCCAAAGGAGCTTCCCTTGGTGCAACAAGCTGCTTTTAGCACTTCTCTGGCCACTTCTGAGGCCTGCTGCTGCCCATCAGCAGCACGTATGCCAACTTCTCCTGAAAGAACATTAGACAAATTTGCTGGCTCACAGCACTTTAATACATTTATATGCAATCTCATCTATGCCCAAATCCTCAAATTGCAGGTTACAAACTAGTTTAGACAAGTTGCCTATTCTGTCTTGGAGATGTGCCTGACCAGGACCACAGATAATCAAGCAGAATTTGCAGACACAGGCAGAAGCAAGATTGCACACATTTTGTGGAACCCTACAACTTTTGTGAACTGCTGAGTATGTGGGATTTGAGACACTATTAATTATACTCATGGCATCATAGATCTACTAGTAGAAGTCTCTTCAGCTAATGTAATTAATTAGCAGTTCCTTTATGCTGTACCTCTTGCTCTTTATGTATTTAACACAGTGTCATCATCTCTCTGATGATCATCTGCTTGCATGATGCTTTAATGAGTGCAAGTACTCGCTCAGATGTATATTGTTTTAATTAACACATGCAGTAAAGAGAACTACATAAACCACTTTGAAGAAATGCTCTTAAATGCAGTCTAATCTCCAGTCAGCTTAATAAACAAATTCTCAAATATAAACTCTTCCTTTAATTTTCAATTATATTTTTAGAAACATTATTTAAATCAAAACCTTTAATGCACATTTTCCAACTTTTTTGAAGAAAACCTGCAGACTTTTTTGTTTATCTGTTTTGACCTTTTGCTTAACAATAAATAAAGCCACTAAATATGTTGTGCGAAGAGTTTTAATTTTAGGTCTATCTTTCATTTAAAGAAAATTTCATCTGATGTACTTTCAAGGAGAACCGACACAAATAAATTTGTAAACAGGGGCAACTACCCTTTAAAAAATAGGAAGAATTTATAGGTATAGCTCTGGCCAGAGTCATAATAAGCATTTGCCTTTCAAAAACCCACAGTGAACAAATAAATGCATATCTAAGGCAAGATTAATTTATGGTTATAAGTTCTTCTTCTAGTGCCAAACCAAAATAGTTATTCTTCTTTGTTCTTCTAACAAGGCTTACTGGAAACATTATTTTAGGGAAATTTGGACAGGGAATACACAACCACACTACAAAAGGCTGACGAAGGTCTCAGCTCTTCCCAAGCTCAGACATGAGCCAAGGGCAGCATCACTGTTTTATTCCAGGCCCCTGCATTTGTAGCTGGGGAGCAAAAAACTTACAAGGAGGGCACAAACAGCAGTGAAAAAGGCTACCCACTAAGCAATGCTTTACTTGTACTCCAAAACATCCCTCTACACAAAAGGGTAAATAAGGATTCTGCAGACTTCCCCTTCTTGCTGAGGGAAGCTCCTGCCCTAAGCAACAATCTCATTATACATCACTCACTGCAGGGAAAACAAAGTGGCCCCTGGAAGGAAGAACAAACAAATGAGAAACTTTCTGCTGGCCAGCCTAAGGACAACCTACAGGCCTTGTCACACAGGACCTCCCTGCTCACAGATGCTCTACAAATTAAATTACACTGAAGAGTGCTTTAGACAAACTCCACACTGCCCAGCTCAGATGAGTAATTACTTCCATATTCTATTATAAAAACAGCCATACTTTAATGGGCCTGAAGCTAGCATGGATTCAGGGCTTCATTATATCTACTATCTCTAAATGATTCTCTTAATTATCTTTGGTCCCTAAGAGAGGCTTCAGGCCTTCCTCATCTGCTCTCTCTCCCAGTATGATTGGCTTGATTCCCAAAGCAAAAGACTGAAATGGGATGGGAAGCCACAACAAGTAAACAAGCATTCTTCCAAATGCACAAACTTTTGTTTTATTATTATTTTAGTGGTGTTAGTAATGCTGTATTAACAGCAGCAGCATAAACAGTACTGCAGACATCTGTGTATACGAACAGTGTGTTTTAAGTGTTTGCTCTGGGCAGAACAAAAGGTAGTCCCAGTCCTTCAGGCATACTCTGTGTGTGTATCTGGTATACCACTGACAGTATACCTTAATTATCAGAAATACATCTTTCAGATACAAAACATTATGCATCAACTCACTTCTTATATGTAAAAATGGGGCTCAACAACTGGATGAAAAGAACTTCCTCCACAACATACGGAGCTGGTGGCGCTCCTTTAAAGATTGTTACAAAGGAGACGTAGCTGTAAGATGTCAGGAACACTGAAATACAAGGGCAGAAAAGAAAAGCGTGTTAGCTCTCATGTCTTCATTGTTCAGTCTTAGTAACTAATTACATTATTTATCCAGTGTGCTAGCTCTGTGATACAAAGCACCCATGGAAATAGCAGTCTCCCGTTATCTCTGGACTCTCTCTACGTACGTGATCCTGAATTAATAGGAAAGGACACGCTTATTTCAGTGGGCTTGAAAAGTGTTTTTGGATATTAGCAAAAATACTAGTACGCCAAAGTTAATATTATCACCAGCAGTATGCACTGGTGACAGGAAAATCACACAATGCAACGTGCAACTGACGCAATTCAGGAAATAGGAGCTTAACGTGAAATTTACACAGTGCCTAGTAGTCAGAAAAAAAATCAAAACACAAATTTGTAAATGATCTTATTCAAATTTTCCCAGATCCTGAGATGGTCTAACTCACACCTTAAGTACTTGGGACAGCTGCTGCTGAACATGCAATGTTATGGCTCTAACCTGTGAGGAAACCCAGCTCTGACCTAAACTACAAGTAAACTTTGCTCGACATGAATTTGTTGGGCTGTTATTTGGCTCTAGTCATATCCCACAGCCGTGGCAGCCCGTAATTTGCAAATGTCCTAACCACTGAGCCCCACCATCTCCACAGGGCCGGGCGGTTTACCTCAGGGCTCAGTCAGCCCCACACAGCCCTGGCGTTATTCCTAGCTACGGCCTGCCTTCGGGCCGGGCCTGGGGATGAGCTCTACGGGCTGCTGCCCTGCGAGGGGGTTGTTTAAACACACCGGAAACCTCTCGCCCCTTGTGGGACGGGACACCGGGCTGAGGGAATGAGAAATGGCGGTGGAGACACCGAACCGGCCGGGACCGCTCATCCCTCAGCCCTCTCGCGAGAGGAGGCCACTTTCCGCCCCCCCCCCCCCCCCGCGGCCCGGCCCCCCAGAGGCGGCGGCCGCGGCTGCCCGTAGCTATAGCAGCGGGGGATGAGGGCGGCCCAGGGGAGGGGACGCTGCGCGGCGCGGCGGGACCCGACGCCGGCAGGTAGGGACTTACCGCACCGCCGCGTTCTTCCCTCAGCCGCGTCCCGTCTGCGGCTGTGTGGAGCCGGGCGGCAGCGGGGCCGCGGCTCCGGCGGTGGGGCGGGAGGGGTCGGTCCCCTCAGAGGCACGGGCGGGCTGGGCGAGGGGCCGGGGCAGCCTGGACCGTGGGGCCGGGGCTGTGAGGGGCGCGGTGGGAACCCTGGATCCACCGCTCTGGGGAAAATACTTGGGGTTTCTTTCCTCCTGTCCCGTTCCCCTCAGGGAAAACACTAACCCAGCCGTTAACCGGCTGCTCTCTCCGTGTGTCCGGAGACCCTGGCCCCCAGCCCGGGTGAGGGTAGGCTGAGGTCGGCAGCCGCTCGGTGCCGGGGCCCCGCCGCCGGTGGGGCTGTGGGTGACGGGCCCCTCTGTGTGCCCGCAGGTGGTCAGTTGGATGGAGCCGGGGGAGGGAGCAGCAGGTACGAGGAAAGGGATACCGGAGGCTAAAAAGGTCCTCTGGCATCAGGGACCTTTGAAATTAGCATCACTGGGCTTGCTTGTTGGTTAATAACTTGGACGTGATCAACTGCTGTTAAAAGTTAAACTTGCCTAGAAGCCGTTGGTTAGAAGAAGCCGCTCAGTTATAGTATTATGTTTACTACGTTGGTCCAAGGTAGGCAAAAGCATGTGTAGTTGGTTTCTTTTTTTTTTTTTTTTTCTTTTAAAAAAAGAAGCAGAAACTGTTTGCTTTTCCAGGACCTGATCTCGCTTGAGACTCTTCACTCAGTGGGAGGATTAGGAGTGAGGATTTATGAGGATTACAGCCCTAAATAGAAACCATAACAATATACACCTTCTGCTTTTGCAACAAAACAGAAAAAAAAAAAAAAAGTTGCAGACACAATGGCTTTCTGGTCTTTGGGCTGAGTGAAGTGGTTGCGGGTATTGTAGTGGCTGATCCTGCGTGCGAAAAGAATTCAAAGAGCTTTTCAGATCTCAGAACCGATTCTAAGTGTTGTAATCGTGGAAAAAATATGCGTGTGAAATGGGAGGGGGGAAAAAAAGCGGTGTAGTTTCTCATGCAGTTTGAAAGAAAGAAGGATGTACTGGGAACAAACCTCTACGCTTGTGCTGCTCTTCAGACTTTAAAATCTTCTACTGAAAGCTTGTGTGCTGCAATGTACTTGACACTGAATAGCAGTTTTGGAAAACAATAGCAACAATAGCAACACAGATAGTCTTGTGCTTGTTTCCAGAGGGAAAGAATGTATTGCTTTGCTGAGAACTAAACTGGTGAGGTAATACATAACTTGAACATGACAGCTTTTAAAAATAATTACCAAAAATGCAGCATGGGCTAAAAAAATTTGAATGAGTCTTTTGAAATCTGTTTTCATTTAGGGAGTGATAGAAATCCTGATAATTTCACTAGACAGGATACTCTTTAAATTTTGTTCCAGTGTCTAATCAAGAGTATATCTAATCAAGCATGCTGTGTATCAATCAGACTGAATTAAATAGAAGTATTTTATTTTATTCTTCTTTTTTTTTTTCCTCACCTGGGTGATTCCAGCCCGGAAGCCTTTTGCCTCAGTGCTCTTGGGGTGGGGTGAGGGAGCAGAGTGTGCTTGATTTGTCCTGTGCAAACTTACAGTTATCCCAGAGACTTTAGAAATTTTGCTTTGTTTATGCTAGTGACAGCTGTAAAAGCATTTCTGTTCATTTCTTTCAGTCATTGCAGGTAAAAATTATGTCAGTTCTTCTCTCCATTCTGGGTTAACAGTCTATTTTGAGACTGTAGTCATGAGTTCATTAAAAAGGATAATGGGAATTTAAATCCTTCTTTATCCAGTCCTGGTGATGTTATTAGGCATTAAGCCTTCTTATGAGAATTTTCATGGAGAGTACATAGAAGAGAAAGTGTGTTTATTTCCCAGTCTGAGGAGCTTCAAAAACCTGTTACGTGGAGGTGAAAGAATAGTGGCAGAGCTCTTAGGTATGACATTATTGTATTTATAGTAGGTTCTATGCACATTACTCAGAATTTAGCCTCTGTTGTGTTTGGGTGCTCTATAAGCATATTGATATAAAGAACAGTTGTAGCTGTCCCGAATGACTTCTGGTGCAACTACACAAAATGCAGCAGGTGATACAAAAAAGGAAACTGAGGTAGGAAGATGAAAGAATAAAAAGTCACAGATATTCTTTTTAAAAAAAAAAAAACACCTGCTTTTTAAAGCTATTACTGTTCAGAACCAATAAAAGTATAAGTCTTATAATACAAGTGCCTATTGGCACCTGTAGAACTTTTCATTTTTCCCAGGCAACCTTATGAAATTTAAATCCCTTACACATCCTTTAGTTTCCTAACATATGTTCCACCCACATTTATTCAAACAGTTTATTTTAATTTGTTCTCTGAAATACTCCACTTCTTGCCTTTGTCTAAACTTTTGCCTTTAGATTTCTTTCTTTTCTATCAATAGCGGCTGCAGTCACCATTCCAAAATTACTGGGTATTTCTGTCACTGAAGGTCGTTCCCTAGCACAGCTTTGCAGTGTTTGATGGCAGAGAGGAGCAGCAAGAAAGCTTCTTACTGACTGTCAAGGAATTTTGATCGTCTTGCATGGATCTCTCTGTTGTTAACTGCTAGTTAAGTACTAGGCAGTCTTTGATATTTAAGATTTTGCCTTCATCTGTAGGCAGCCCCCTTTCCTAGGCTTGCACCCTGTGTGTGAGGTTGCTGGGAGGAACCATCTCCTGGCTGCAGCCTGGATGCTTTCTAAGGCTAGTGACACAATCTTTAGGTCTCTTATTGTGTCTCCTGACATGCAAATTTACTGTGCACTTTATTCCTTCTTTTCTCTCCATTATGTCACTTGATGCATGAGGTTTCATCATCTGTGACCTGAGAAAGTTGAAAGGTTTGGATGCATCTCACCAGCCGTTATCAATGGGACACAGGACTAGCGTGTGGCCAAACTAGGCTTTCACTTGGCTTTGCTACTCTGATTTTATAGCAATAGACTACATGCCAGCTCAATCCTTCAGCTTGCTGAACTTATGTGCAGTCATTCAGTTGGGAAGTTAACCTGTTGTGGCTTTCATAAAGTTACAGTAAGTGTTCTGTTTCTGGAGTTGTTGGAAAAGGAAGGAAAACCTTCATTATGTTATCAACCCTCAGTAAAACCCAAGGAACCTGCAAGGAAGGCAGGATGCTGTTACTTAAGTTATTTTTTTTCCACGCTTTCCAAGATTTGTGAGCTGTATGGATTCTGTTGTAGTCTTAGAAGTAACGTTTCGAGTTCATAGAGTGTAAAACTTCCAGTGGATTTTGTTTTCTGGTGCCCTAAATATGTGAAGTAAAGGTGATCTCAAAGATGTTATATTAAAAGTTGGTGTCTCTTTTCACTTCTGTAGCAGTTATCACTTGGTAAAACTGATAACTGTGGTAACTGCAGAGCATTTGCTGTGATTGTTGCCAATCTATTAAGAGGCTAGACTTGTGGTTTTGAGGCTTAAAACCATTTTTGATCAAATTATGAAAGCATGTGGAAAGTTATGTGCTGTTATGGATTAATCTGTACATTTTCTATCTAACATTTATGAAGAAATATTGTGAAAATATGACTTCTCCAGTATCATTCATAGTAACTTGTAAATAAACCCATTGCTGAATTAAACCCATCTGCAGAGAATACAATTCATAAGTGTTGCTGCTACAAGTGTTACTGAAACTTTTTGGCTACAAATACATCACAAGGAAATGGATATTAAATTTTATATTCCTTTTATAGAGCACTGTGACCATTTTCTTCAGAACCATCAGCCTTATGAAGTGCATCTTTGAACAACATATCCAAAGAAATATTTAGCAGCGCTGTGAAACTGCGGTTTTAAAAACTGCATGTTGGTATTTCTTCTTTCTTGTCTTCTTTCTTTAGTAACAAAAAACCTGAAAGTTTTGTACTGGTACAGAGGTGATTGTAACTGGGTTTCTGAGAGGCAGAAGTAATCTTTATGCACAGAACGATGTGCTGTGCTACTGGTGGTTGAATTTTCACTGTTCCTCTGGCACTCCCCCTACGTCCTGGTCTGGAGATGGTTCCCAAGGAGGAAGAGATATTACTTTTGTCTTAGTTGAATTTTTTGTCACTTTGCTGAGATGAAGTTGTTTTCAGGAATGCAAATTGTAATGGTCAATTTTCAGCTTGATGGGAACTGGCCTGAGCCTGACAAATCAATTTGCAAAGGCCAGAGCTGTCAGACAGTAATAGCTTGCCTTCATTACCGACCAGTTTAGATTTGAACCAATGACCTAGAGGTGAAAAGCTCAGTATTGCATTACCAATCCTCTGATCTATCCATATGTTCTCTTGCTTAAAGTCCCTGTAGTCCTCTTAAACAGAACATGCAGTAAATATTGAGCATCGTTTGCACTTGTAAATACTAGAACAGTGTCCAGTCCAATTGTCTGCTGTGCCTGTGAGGACATTGAAGTTAAATATAGCAACAATTTCTTACACTCTCTGGCTTTCCACGAGAAACCCTCATACAAAGCCAACCATATGGCAAACCCCAGCATTATCTTAAAACCATTAACGAAGAACCTATTGGTACCATTAACAGGAAAATGCATCCGCAGCTCTAAGTAGCATACTGGGAGTTATTAATAACTTCAGGCTGCTGCTAAGAAAATGAACTTAAATGAAATATCATTAGGAGCTGAGTCATCCCACCAGCACTTCTGCGTGTTGTATCCAGGTTTGTATTTATCTATGGAAGCCTTTTCAGAGTATATTATCATTATTGCACGTCTACTTCATTTGTTCTTCATTGAGTATCTTCATTGTGCTCAGTGCTGTAAAAAGCATAATGGAAAATTATTTCCATGGATTTCATAAATTAGATTCAACAAAATATTTGAAATACGCAGATAGGAGCGCATAATCCATTTTCCCATTCATTCTGAGGTAAGATGTTTCTAGGCAACCTACTTAGCAGGAGGAGGTCAAGAAATGTAAATACTTGTCCAAGTTATTCTTAGTTTGTAAGGCTATTAAAACAAGTTGCTGCCGGCAGGTCATAGTTTCTGTGAGTTGCAGAAATAATAAAATTTACATTTGTATGTATTTGGACTGTCTTTTTACCTCCTTATCCTTTCTCCTTCAATCCTTATTCCCATTTTCCTCCATAAGGAGGGACAGTGCTGTGGATACTCTGTACTGATTCACCTGCTGCCAAATCAAATACATAAGAGAAGAATTTTCCTACTTCCCCCTCTCTAAAAGTGGAAATTGAGGTGTTTTGTTTTTTTTTTCCTTTACCTGGCCATCAATTTTCATGTCGTCTATAGGAACATAATTATTTTTGAGATCTCTATGTATTTATTTCAGAATGTTGGAAATTGGCCAACTAATTCAAAAGGTGTTGGAAGAAAACAGATTTTGGTCAGATGCTTCTGTGGACAATGAAAATAATTTGCTGCCTAGTTACTAATGAAGTGAGGCTTATTATCATGCTCTCTGATATATCCTTGGTCTCATTTGTTTTCTCCCCTTTTTTCAATTAGAGCATTCCACTAAAGGCAGAATCTTCCTTTTTAGCACAGCATTTCTGGTATAAAGGATGTGATCCCTACTTGTTTTGTCAGGTTTTTTCCACTCTTTTGATTGAACTGTGCTCATTTTCCAGTGGTCCTGTCAGTAGAAGCAAAATGTCTGAATTCTTGGTTTGGGTTTTGGGGTTTTTTTTTGAGAATTGGAGAAACCAGGTTTTTAAAACTCTCATAGATATACAATTGTGAATGTTTACTTTCTGTTGAATACCTCTCCAAACCTGAAACGATACCATTCTATGTTGCAGATAAGACTTCACTGAATTGTGGTTGGCTACAAAAGTGTGACAGGAGATGAACCCTGGTGATCTTTGGTTAATTATTTCACGATGGGCCCTTATTTGTTACATTCTGCCATAATTTATTCAAAGTGTGGATTTGGTCAAGCTTGCAGTTCTTGAATTTGAAGGCTGGAAGCCTGGCTTTTGGAATTGCTTTCCCCTGTCGTCTTTTATGGTTTCAAAAATTCAGACAGTTAAAGCTCAGCTGCTTTCCCATCCTGTTTAACTCGGAACAGTTAATGTGGGTTTATTGTAGATATCTATTTTTAAAATGTAGTCAAGCTTACAAAATGGTATAAACGCTTCTTGGCATAAAGGTGGGGTTTTTTATGAGTATGTACATTGCAAATAAGCAGTAAGTAATTGCTGGTTCAAAGGTTAATAATGCTAAAGGCAGAAATAAACTGTAATAATGATCGCGTATTAGTGTCTTGTCTAGAATTCTTTTTTATGGTATGGTTTGGCTCATCAAAATTTATACGGAAGTCTACGCTGTATATTGTGTGTGTGGGGAGCAGCTCACATATGAGAAGCTTGTAGGCAATCAAGGGGAAAAAAGCTTTTTTTTTTTTCCTTTTTTTTTTTCCACGCTGTATATTGTGTGTGTGGGGAGCAGTTCGCATATGAGAAGCTTGCAGGCAATCAAGGGGGAAAAAAGCTTTTTTTTTTTTTTTCCTTTTTTTTTCCCCCTTCTATCTGCATGAAACTCGTTTTGGCATTTTACACTCTTGAGTAAAGACCGGCTAGCTTGTTCTTTTCTAATAGATGGTAAAATGTAAATCAGTATTTATAGCAGATAATGTTTGGTGCATGTAATTCTTATGTTTTTATTTCACAAAAATGCTATGTGATTTATTACATTCTGACTTTTGAAAATAATGAATGGACTAAAAATATGTAACAGTGATTCAGACGTGGGAGACTGTTTGAAGAGGAGGCATCTTCTGTAAGTATTTCCACAAAATGTTAAAATAAATTTATTTTGGGAAATAGTTAATCAGTGAAGTGTGTCACAAAGCAGAGGATAGCAACAGAATTTCTGATCCTCCAGCTGATATTCCCAGTAGAATGAACTTTTAAATGGATCAATAAACAGCTAATGCATTTCGGCACATCGGTACACGAGCGGTACTGTGACATGGAAACAGGTTAATGTCCTCGCTGGGTCTGCATGTTATTCAGGAAAATAGGTCGTGATGGGGGAAAGGCAGGGAAATTAAAAAAAAAAAAAGGGGAGGGGGAAGTGTTGATTATATACTTCATCTGTGCCCTAAAACTTTTCCATTCTACTGAACTTGAGGCATGCTAATTAATAGATAGCAAAGCTTCATAAAACTTGTGATTAGTAAACTGCAGCATTCTCTGTGATGTCTATTACGGACACTGTTATGCGCAGCAAATCTATACAGTACTTACATTGTAATAGATGTAATAAACTGGGGAGTTTATAGTAATACTTTTAAGTACGTTAAAAAAGGCGCTGACAAGAAAATAAAATCCTTTGATCAGGGATGCCTCATAGATTTTAAATTTAGATTTATATATTTTTCTCAAAGAGAACCAGGAAAGAATGCTGCAGTGTGAGCTTGGCAGTGCTGCAGGAGGAACGACAGTTTTTATTGAAAGTGCTGTTTTTAAGGTGTTCCTAGTTTGTTTAAATTCTTGAAGCTAGACAACTTCCAGAAAATCTTCAGAAAAGCTTTTTAAAAAAATTTAGATATTTCTCTTGAAATGCATTGTTTCAGGAGAGGATGGGCAAGGAGAGAACGTAACTTTCCTGTTAGCAAAAAGGTATTTATATTATCTTTTTTTAGATAGCTGGGTTTAAGACTGTTGTTTTGATATGGAAATAGCCATCTTTTGAGAAGAAATACATTCTGTTGCTCAAATGTATTTTCTTAAAGGGCTCTTCCTTTTTGGAAGAGATAGAAAGGTAGTTTAATTAATTTAATAATGTATTTCTTCAGTCAGTGCAATTACTGTTGTTAATAATTATAGCAGTCATATTCAGCAGTATAGTTATCACATAATTTAAGCTATTTACCACTTCTCCCCTGTCTTTTTCTCTGTTCAATTTTTGCATGTGATGGGTTCTCCTCTCCCTTGTTTGTCTGGTATTGCAGCTGCAGCCTGGAAAAGTACTTGGGCAATTCCACTGTATTCGATCCTTGCTCTGGTAGGAACCGGGAGCGTTCACAGACAGAAGATGGTGGAGTCTTGTCATCTCTACCAGAAAAGAGAGTTTCTCAGGGTTAAAGAGTGATATTTTCAAGTTGAAGTTGCTTTTTCTGACTGCGTAGCTCCGGGAAGGTTTCTATGCCAAGGCAGCAGTACTAGCAAGAGTTTATTTTTCAGGATTATTCTGTGAAGGAATACGTGAGGTTTTGGGAGAGAAAATGTGGAAAATGTGTGACTGTTGCAGTGTCATGCCCAACTGAATTGCTTCATTCTGCTGTGAAAAAGATTAGTTCAAGTATCAATTACAAAATTGTATCACTTTTTTTCCTCTGATAAGGATTATATGTACTGTTTGTACAGAAGTTAGCATTGATATGTCGTTTATCAATAAATTTTAACCTTTGAGATATTTTTATCTCATGTATGCAGAGTAAATAAAAAAGTAAAATTGTTTGATCAAGAATCCAATTTATCAATAAATTTTAACCTTTGACATATTTTTATCTCATGTATACAGAGTAAATAAAAAAAGTAAAATTGTTTGATCAAGAATCCAGAGCCTAAAATAAGATTTCTAATTAATCCTAAACTCTTTAAAAATCCTTGGACTTTTTTAAATTTGGATTTTCACAGCGGAAAACATCAAATATTAAATTGTTTTAGTATTGGTTTGCTTCAAATTTTGCTGTTTCTGGCAGGTCTGAAGATGGTTATGCTAAGTGGAGTTTGTTCTTTTCTCATTTTTCTACCCTCCCACTTTACTTTGGTGGCATCAGTAAAAAAATTGCAGCAATATTGGAGGTTGTTTCTTGGGCTTCTCTTCCTTTTCTTATTCCTGCTTTTCTGGAATTCATTTGAGTAATGCCACGAGTGCTAAATGCTGGGGCCTGTATTGTTATCCAAAGATGTGAATGAATTATGATATTCATCTTATCTGTAATTGAGAATGGCCTCGAATAACACTCAAATTTTGATAATTGCTTCAATAAAACAATAGAAATGTTTTTCTTGAGGTGAACTCTGAGAATTTTCAGTGGCAATTCATTGTTTTCTACATATTACATTTTCACTACTTTGTGAGATGCTGGCCTATTGAGCTGATTTCTGTATAGGGCATAATAACGTCTTCATTTGTCCAGTCACACAAAAGTTCTTATCTGGTTTGTGAAAGACACTCATAAATAATCAGTAGGAACTTTCATCAGAAAGCATATGAAGTATGTTATGAATTTATGGACATAAATTAAAACAAGAAAGGAAGACGTTTTTCCTCTGTTAGGACAGTCATACATTTAAATGAGAGGCTGCAGTCTCCATCCTTAGAGGATTTTAAGACCCAACTGGGATAAAGCCCTGAGCAACCTGATCTGAGCTCTTGGTCATGCTTTGAGTGTGAGGTTAGACTAGAAACCTTCTCTGGGGTCCTTTCTAGCCTCAGTTAATCTGTGATTCTGAGTTATTTGTTCATGGTGCTCATTTTCTTCAGCATTCTTGGTTCTTAACTGCATGAGCCGATCATTTGGAGTGCTCAGTAAATTCCTTCGCTGAGAGTGGCATCACATGAGACTGAAGAATTAGAGGCATCAGCTCTGGAAGAAAAGGAGTTCAGAGAAATTGCTCTCCAACTATCCCGAGAAGCAGCTGAGGCTGTGGACAGATTAACTCCTGCTTTGTAGAATACTTCTGTGAAGATTTACTGTAGATTAAGCCATTTTCCTAAGAGGACTTAACCAAACTATGAAATAATATGTTCCAGATTTTAATAAATTATGGAGGAGCTTGACTAAGCAGACCCTAATTTTTGTACAAGAAATAGAGGAGTCTGATACATATTACAAAATATTCAGAACAAATTCAAGCTGTTGGTAGGGTATAGGGTAACTTAGAAGAATTAGAGCAATGGAGCTGGCACACTTTCTCCTGATAAAACTGAGATAAAACTTAATCCTCCCCAGCTGAGTTTAGCAGGGCTTTTAAGCAGGAACTCACCAAGGCACTGTATAATGTGCCTGTTGCTGAGCTTGTTTCTTCAACTAAACTTTTTCTAATTTTTTTTTTGTTTTTGTTACGGATATAAACAAAGAGAGAAAGAGGCCAAAAATAAATCTTGTTTAATTGCAATCAGCTGTTAAGCAGACTGAACTGCATAAATGTTTCAAAAAGAATAGCAGTCAGTTCTTTCTCAGCCTTTTAGAAGAAAGGAAAGATGCATTTAGATTAAAAATAAAATCTTTTTCTCAGCCTTTTAGAAGAAAGATGCATTTAGATTAAAAATAAAATCTCTACAGTATAACTTTTTGAGGCTATAAAAAAAAATCCTTTTGTCTTCAGGTTATGTCATGGGAAAGGAAAAATTATAGAACCTATAGTAATTTCTGCCTCTATAGCGTAATTAGTATAGTTTATGGAGAAGTTAATACATGCTTAACATGGGGAGGAAGAAATCTTATTTTCTAACTAGTAGTAATATTTTCTTGGTGAAAGTGGTCCTAGACTGAACTGAGGTCAGTTGTGGATTAAATACCCATTGTACATGTCGTTGTTATCCTGTGGTGTTGGAGGAAGATGAAATATTTGCTGTTTATTTACGTGTTTTTATGGAGACCTCCGGGTTTAGGGCCCGATTGCCATTGCAGAGCCGCTGGTGCTGCACAGTGGTGTTCTGTGTGGCCACCCCAGTTTGCCAAATGACTTTGATATGAGGTAGGTGCTGGCGATGCTTTTTTGCGCGGGTGCCGAAGAGAGACCCAGCTGCTTGTTTTGGACCGCACGCAGTTGGTAACAACTGAAAAGCAGTTCAAGAAATAGCTTGTCCCTCACTTTCCCCCACAATGATCTTATATCTGTCCTCCCCCACGATGACTGTAGGCAATAAATAGAATTTTAGTACATAAATTAATGTTTGAATTTTCCTTCCTCTGCCCATTCCCATTCTTTAGGTCTGTAGTCATGCAGTATTAATTCTGCCAACATTCTTTGTTCTAAAAAAAAACCTCAAAACCCCAATGACTACTGAATACAGAGGAAAGTGATGTCAAATGAAATGAAGGATCTTCCATTCCCCACTTTTTTATGAGGATTAACCTCTTTGATTAGTTTGGGTTTTTAAATTTGTTTATTTTTCCTTTGTCAGAGTGGGTAGAAGTTGCCTTTGCTGCTTACCAAAAGAATTTCCATTAACTGATAATATTATCACGTTAATCAGAAGCAATGGTGATGATTTTGAGTCCATTAAGGACTGATGAAGGGCGATTCTGGGCTGCTCTAAAGAGGTTGTGGAGAAACTCTTGATCTTCAGGTGGGTGATAAACCCTTTGTCCCTTTTAATGAAAGCTGGAATTTTTACCTTATCATTCATAAGAGCCCGAGCTCAGAACAGCAAGAAGGCTCTTGGTTACAGGTTCTGTTTTTTATAGTACTGTCCTTAATTCTTCATCTCACAAGCAGTTTACCTCCTCAGAAGGAAAAGAAATAGTAGCACAATGTACTCCTTGAACAAAAACTATGTTTGCAATAGTAGCTGATATGTGGAACCTCCCATTACTCTCCGGAGGATTTCTCTTCTGTTTATGCACTTCTGGAAAACCATTCTTTGTGGTTTTCCCATCAGCTTCCACAGAGGATTTTAATGTTGATCTTGTAAAACCATAATAATACTAATGGAGCACTGCACATACCAGTCTAGACAAAGCCAATCACTTGAATTCTGGCTTTTGAAATGTGGACACTTGTAGCTTTCTGTATTAGTAGGAACTTCCTGGAAAAGCTAATGGTCAAACAGGTGTTTGCATCAATTTTTTTTCTCTTGTCCAGGCTTTACAAAATAAACGACACACCTGCAAAGTCTAATTACTTAATAGTTTCTTCAAGTGTTCAGTGCTGTTTGCAGGCTAGAATTATCCAAATGACTTTAAAGAGGGGAAAATTATATTCTTCTGCCTCAAGACCATTCTCTTAAATGTCTTGATCTCTGAATTTGGGGGCAGGGGGGGAAGCATGTGTATGTGTTTGCCTGTCACCTGCATGTTCCTTGGGAAATGCAATGCAAAATCCAGTGCCTTCCTCTAAGCTTATTTGGACTTAATGTCACGACTTGTTTATCTTCTTGCCCTGTTGGCTGAGATCATTGAAATCATGATTTTGAAAATTGGAAGTTGGAATAAGAAAACTGTAGCACTGCCAAAAAAAATTTGACATTTTTATTAATTAAAAAAAAAAAAACAAACCCAAACAAAAAACTATCTTCCTGTAGGAAACACCATCATCTTTGTGTACTTTCAAGGCAAAATTGCTTTGGAGATCCTTTAGTCATTAGGGAAATTTTTTCTTGGTTGCACTAGGATTTTATCAATGCATACTGGTACTGCAGAAATTATTTGGAATTTAGACTAGGATAATGCATAGAATACTTGTTAATTTTATGTGCCCCAGGAAGATCTCAGTGAATTGCACAGAACCACGTGGTCGACAGTCCTTGATACACAGAAATTCTTAGCACTTTCATCCAAAGTGTTTGACTGCAGCTTTGCTCTTTGTGGGGGAGGTTACCCCTTGCTGGGAGTATATTTGTGTTTAATGATCCCATTGTGTTGTATTCAATTGCACAGCTTTCTGGGTTGCTTGTGGAAGGTGTTTGGATAGAGACAGTATGTTGTCTAAATTCCTTGGTCTTTGCCCTGGCTCTAGATTAATTCTTGCTGTGCCCAATTAAGCAGGGATAACAAACATCTGTGTCTGCAGAAGTAATAATGCTGGCAAAAGTTATGTGTACTCACTAAAAAATAAGCATGTTTTTAAAGGGAGCTATGGACATGGTCTAATTTAAAAAAAATGTAGCAAGTTTAAACTTTGCAGTTTCAAAGCAGCCAGTTTTTAAGTTGCAAAACTGCTAACCCACCAAAGGGGAAGTAAATATAAAGGAGAGAAGGCTGGTGGGCTCGGTTTATTGGTAAATACTTAAGAAAGGAATATGCATAACTTTTTTTCTTCAAGAATGTCTTCAGGTTTAGCTTGTCCATTCAAATAGTAACCATTGATGGGCTGAGTATCCCACAGAGTATCATGGAAAAGATGACAGCACTTAAAATTTTAAGGAATGAGAACTGGGCCACCACAGCATTAGTTTCCATTGGGTATTTATTACATCAGCCTCCATTCCAGCCTTTCCTGTCAAATTGTATGTAGCTGTTACCCAGAGTTAAATGTGTTGGAATCAGGGTCAGCTGCTTTATACAGCACCACTCCCTTGTCTCTTGGGCTGAATGTCCAGAAACAAGGCTTTCTCTGAAGCAAGGGGCTGAGGATTTATTTCTTGTCTTTGCTGTGTAAGCAGGGAGTATTTCTTTCACTGAAATTTTAAATAAATCTACGTGAACTCAGTTTTTAGCAGGTTTTTCACCTTTTTTTTTTAACCAGAATTCTGTTTTGAGTCTTTTAGTCCAGAGATTTCAACAAATTTACTTTGACATGGTATGTAAGTAGCTGGAACGGATGGGCACAGAGGCTTGGCTTGTCGGAGGATGTTAGTGTAGAACTGGGAATAGAATTTGGGTGTTCTGGCTGTTCCAGCGCTGTCACATCCCCAGTTCAGTGAGAAGAGGAACCAGATCTTTCACTGTCTGTCTTCGTACAGAAATAGTTCTAAAATCTGTTAACTACTTCTTGGGGGGGGGTGAGAGGGAGTTCTTGGAGGATATGCAAAGTAGCATAGATGATTTTGCTAATGTAACTTATGTGCATACCTATACACACGAGGGAGACACTACATTTAATTCAGGAGCTCACCTGTGTAGTTCAGTCTTTCCCTGGACATAGATTAATCAGCAGTAATTATTTCTTTTGGGTGCTGACCATATAGACAGGATGCAACTGAGTTTGCAGCTATAACTAAGCATAAACAAGCATTGTGAATACAGACTGTACTAACCATTCCAATTCTGCCAGGAAACTGTTACACTAAATTTGTATTTGGATTGAATTCCAGTGTGGTGGTGAAGAGCATAGAAGTTAATCATGTAGCAGATAGCGAGCTAGATACAGGAGGGCTCTTAGTTCTTTCCAAGATTAAAGGTGGTCTAGTATTAGAAGTCTTCATCAATGTCATTTTTTTTCTATCACTGGAAATAGCAGTGACACATGAAGCAGCAGGGCAAATCAAGTCCCCAAGATATGTCTCTTATCATGTTACTTTTCCTAAACACATTAATTTTTTGAGCTCTGTGTTGAAATGATTATGTTATGGGAGCTATAGCAATTAATCTACGTCATATAAAAGAAAATCGAAGACAATTGTTCTTTAATGTCACTTTCAAAATATACTGAATGTCAGCCCACTTCAAATTGGCCAGTAAAATGCTATCTGATAGTGATTAGTATTAGTTTTCGATATTGCTAAGAGGATCAATAAAAAGAACAGTAACTTTCTGTAACTTTCTGATTAGTTTCCAAAACATTAATCTTTTTTAAAGTGTGCCAACAGCAGAAAGCAAACAAACAAAAAAAACCCCCAACTCCCACCAGTTGAAGCCTGAATATTTGTCCTTGTAAATTACTTTGCCTAATCGGGAAAAATGTAATAAGTTGTAAATTAGGGACTGAGCAGTTGCAACATAAATTTTCTTTTGTTAGTATATTGCCTGAGATTTCCCTTGAGCGTATATAGTTAATTCACTGGTGGTTTATACTAACATGTTTTGCCTCTCAGGGTAATTGGACTAGAAGTTAATGCAGTTCAGCTGATGGTCACTATCTTGTTAAGTCATGATAAATCAGTGTTTTAGCCTCCTCCTCCTGTGGTGGACAAAGCTGGGTATGTCTGGAATGGTACTTTTTTTTTTTTTTTTTTTTTTTTTTCTTTCTCTCTTCAGAGACATTAGTATTTGCATTATTAACTAGATAAAGTCAGCTACTCTCCAAAAGCTAAGGATTAATTTACCATCTTAGCCTACACAAGTAGTATTTTAATTCTTTTTCTTCTAATGTTAAACTTGTTAGATTTTGTTCTGCTATTTATAAAGTATTGCCATAAAATTATACAGTATGTCAGCTGAATCTTGGATAATCTTAGGGGAATTAATAAATTTTAAAGATATTTTTGCATCTAAACTGTCCATTTTTATTAACTTACAGTTGTATTACAGTATCCTACTTATTTTGGTCTCATTTATGGTAAGATGACGAACTTTTTCAATAAAGGGAAGGACTAGAAGGCTATGATGCTTAATGTATGCAGAAGATAACAAACAGTTTTCAGGTTTGTGTAATCATTGTATAATTCTTGTGAAAATAAACAATTTGGGTGCATGGTGAATACTGTAGGATACACTTAAGAAAACTTAGTTTTTTTGGCAAAAATCAGAAGAGCTGCAGTAGAGCTGATGATGTCTTTAAACTTTTTTTCTTCCTGCTCTTTGTTACTATTTTGAAACAATGAAATCAAACATTTACATCTTAAAACTGCCATGTATGTGTGTACCATAATAAGAGTCTATTCTTATGTGTTACTGGAGAAAATGAGCTGCGAGAGCTTGGGTATCTGCAGCATCATCTGTGTGAGGCTTAATTCCATTTTTTTATCTGCAATCCCTTATTCAGTGTTATGTGCATGAGTATGTGAACAAAGTACACCCACCCTCCAACCCAGCTCTGTCTGCCTCCCTGGGTGTACAGAGACAGATTCCATAATTGACACCGAAGCGACGATAATATGCTGCAAACGATCTGCTAATTGGTCTTCCCTGGCTGGTGTGATTGCAAGTCTGGGTTGCAGAGCTCTGGTTCTGTTCCTGTTACTGGTTTATTGCAGATCTCCTCTGGATCGCCGTCGAGCTAGAAATGGGCACCCCCTTTAGAGATACCTATCCTTCCTGTACCAGTATATCCATGGTATGTGGATATATGTGCCAGCATATCCAAGGTGCTCTAACGAGGGCTTTTTGAAAGGCAGCACAATTTTGTAAGATGTACTTACAGTAAGTATATATGTGAAAATATCCTCAAAACATTAGCAGAAGTGGAGTATAAGTGAGCAGCAGTTAGCACAAGGAGGAGATAAAAAGCACAGAGGGCGTATAAGATGGATGGCAAATCTGAAGCAAGCTTTTTCCATACTTCTTAGTACTTGGGTAGGTTATTTATTAGGCTGGAGCTGATGAAATTCATCCTTTGACATGTTAAAGAAAAAAAAAAAAGTGACTAAAGCTATCTCGGTACCACCGGCTGCTATTTGAGATGCCGGAAGACTTGAAAATGAAAAGGAAAGGTGGGGGGAAAGGAGCCAGGAAATTATAGACCATTCCTCTCCCACATTTTGAACAAATTCTCGCACAAAGTATAAGCCTCTGGGAGAGAACAAGAACATGAGTCATAGCTACCACGAATTTAGGAAGAGTAAATAGTCATGGCAGTTTAATTTTCTTCTGTAACATGACAATAAAGCCTGTGAATTGACAAGAAAAGTGTGAATGTTAATATTTTCATGTTGGTGAGTTCTTTGGCACTGTTTCATGTGATAATCTTACAAACAAGTGAAGAAACATGGCCTGAAAGAAACTATTGTAGAGTAGGAGCAAGACGGGTTGGATGACTGTGCCTAGTGGGTGGTTATTAATGATCGTCTGTCAAAATGAAATGGTTGTATTGAATGTGGATCCGCCACGGTCTGTTGGGTCTGTACTCATTCTGCTTCACTTCAGTCTTTTCCTTAATGACCTTGATGATAGAACAGGGAGTGTGCTTACCAAATTGATTCCCTAAAAATGCCCCCAAAACTTGGAGGGAATATATATACGTAGGGCACAAGTTTAAGAGCACAGAATTATTTTGAGAAAAATCGAGAAAATCTTAGGAGATAAATAGGGACAGATTGAAAATCTACACTTAACAGAGATCATGAAATAGTAAAATACAGGATCGGGAACAAATAATATAGTGACAATTCTCCAGAATTCCTGACTTGTAAAAGGCCAAACATTGTATCAAGAGGGGTAAAAATATGAGTATAGGCTGTAAAACATATAGAACAATCTTCTTTTTAATCTACGACTAAGTCCTCAGTTAAAGTGTTGCATCTGGTTCAGGCAAATGACCCAAGAAAATATGGATATGGCTCAGCTGAACAGAGGCTGGGAGAAGAGTAATCCAGTAATTTGAGGTCTAGAAAATGGGGCTTAATGGGAAAAAAGCAACTGAACTGTGGGGATGTTCAAGCCCCAAAAAAGGAACTGGAAGACATAATTTTGTGTGTGTGTATGCAGTAGGCAATTTGAAGGAGGTAAGAAGCTGTCAAGTGCAAGGCCCATCCATAAGACGTAGGGCAAGACAATTGATCTTAAATTGTTGCAAAAAATGCAGATTTAGGTCTTGGACCAGGAGCAAAGGACCAGTTTCTGAGATAATTGACTGGTTTTCTCATAAGGCATTTTCTCTATGTAGCTGTATTTTGAATAAGGCTGATGAACAGTATGTATAGACTTTTTTGGAATGTTACTGATTTAAAAATGAACATGGAGACAACTTACCCTGAGACAGTATTCACTTGACAAGATGATGATGCAGATGGCCTCCATATTGTCAGTCCTTCCACTTCTACCGTCCTCTAACTCGGTCACCTTCACCTTGTTTTTGTTGGTACCTCACTACATAAGTAGCAGGTACATTGTGCAAGATTTTTAGCTCACTTTTCCTACTTTATGCCCTTGACAAGCCTGTCAATAGTCAACTTTTATTTCTGTTCCATTTTCTTAATGGCTTTGGTTGTCAGCCTGGCACTTTGGGGACTCAACATATTATTATCATAAGAAAACAAGGAGTGTACTGTAGGTAATTGTTTTGTTTATAAAATCTTTCCCAATTTTCATTGTGTATTTCTCCACTGTGAAATGAGTGCAGGCTCAGTTACCCGAGGCTGTAACATGTGTTGTTAGCATACTTCAAGTCTTTATTTGCATTGTTATACCCTAGAACACACGTCTTTAATCATTGCAGTTGGAAATTACCTTGCTTAGCAATTTTAGTTTCTATTTTCTCAAAGTGATTGCGTGAGTCAAAGCCAAGAGCCTGTGTACAGCATAGCTAGCCAAACCTGAATTCTGTGCCTCAGAGTGGAATTTGTCACAGCTTCAAGCACTTGTTAATGGGGCTTTTTTGTTTAAGTAAATGTGAAGGAAATTCCATCATTTCAGTATTCCTTCTTCCTAATGATTTACTGTGAGCTGCTTCAAATTTACATCTTTGCCGCCTTTTTTTCTTTCTTTTTTTTTTTTTTTTTTTTTTTTTTTTTTCTGAATTAAATTATGCATTTATCACTTCTTTGCCATTTGGAGATGTTTATGTGGGGGAACCTGGAAGTTCTGACAGCCAGACGATAGGTGGTGAGCAGCCTTTAAATGCAGGGGAGATGTCTGATGCAGAAAATTTAGGGATCCAACATCCTGCAGGGAAACATTCTGGAGCTTTTAAGTGGTGGAGTTTTTTTGCATATCACAGAAGGGATCAGGGTAATTTGAAAGATGTGTTTCTTGTTGCTTTGGATATGAGGGGATTATTTGAATTCCTCTCTCTTTGGCTAGATCACTTGTTGCTCTTACCCTACTGTTTTCCTTCTCCATCCCACAGTGAATTTGGGCTAAATTCTGTAAATTCTAATGCTTTTCCTTCATCATGTACCTTGCTCTCCTAGCTGGATAGTCATGGTCATGTTATCTGCAAGGGAAGTTATTGCTGACATTGATTATTTAAATGTTGATCGTTAGCTTTCAAATTTCCAGACAAATACATGTGGGAGAACTCACATGTTTGTGCTTGTTCGGGCTCTGCTCATATTTCAGTGTTATTCTTTTTATCCGTTAAAGCCCGAAATGCTTCTTTTTAAATTGAAAATTTAGAGCTAGCTGTACAAATCTAGCAGGTGATAGAGATATTTGGAATTAATAGGAGGACCCTTACTGTAGTGGAATGCAAAGTGACAGAGTTTATTGCCGATGAATACTCGGTGATAAAATAATTTTTGAAAAATATGCCAAAAATGCTAAGTCTCTGAGAGAATGCCAGTAGCATGTGCCACTGGAATTGGAAGGATGAGACTACTGTGTAGGAGGAATGTATAATAGAGACATACCATAGTATGGAAGTTGCAAGATGTTGCAACCTCATCAACAACCAGCTCTAAGCGGTATTGAGATGCTTCTGGGTGTACGAGGCAAAACCAGCGTTTGGTGCAATTCAAATGATGGAGTTGAGAACGCCTGGGGTTTGGGAGTGCTGCGATGCTGCCGAGCCCGGTGCTGAGCCCACACCAGCCCTCCGGGTCAGGGCCACGGAGCTGCTTTTCCCCTGCCTGGCTGGGTAGCAATGAAGCCTACAGCAGCAGAGGGCTGTTGGTCAACGGATAATTTCATGTTTTATCTTACCTGTTATTTTTGAAAGCCACAGGTAGATCAGAAAACTCATCGCTTTATTTTTTCTTAAAGAGATAGAATGTGGATGCCTTAAGTAATTTAGTTTTTAATGGAACTGGACTTCTACCTTGCTTAGCTGCACTTGGAAATGTGCTGAGGAAGCACAGACCAGCTGTCTCATCGCTTATGGTTGCACTTTCTGTGCTCGACTTAATGAAGATAATAATTAACTTACCTTTGACCAACAAATTTACTTTTGCTTTGCTTTATTCTGTAAAGGAAGGATGACTGTCACCATGGAATGCTGGATTACGCTGTTGGATATCCTTCTAAAGTACCTAGTATTTGTCTGTCTCTTTGTTGGGTTACAACATTAAGATACATAATAGAAGCTTTATTTATAAGCGTAAGTTAAAGCGTGGTGCTATGAAGGCTCTGTGAGCAGAATTACAATGCAAACTTGCAATTTAGTGATGTCTTAAAAAGTCTAAAGGTTGAATAGTAGGTTTCAGTTCTGAAGGAAGTGGAGGAAGGGCCATTCTTAACACAGTGCTGGATGCTGATGCACTTCCAAAATGGGATGTGGCTCATCTTTATTGGAAGATCATTTGTGTTTGAAAATATTGTAGGTGCCTGATGTGAAAAATGAAGGCTAACAAGTCAGTTGCGTGCAAACTTTTTAGGTACTTCTAATTCTCTGGTCCTTTCTGCTTTTGTGAGCACAGACCCCCATGCTAAACTGTACTACTCTGTTACTCTTCAGCAGTATTTCAGTGTGAGATTTTTTATGTGCTTAAACATGGACTCTGAGACAGATACACCCACTTTCACTGCACAGTGGAGTTTGAACTGTCTCTTTACAATAGAAGTGAATGAAGTTTATCCTATGTTAGAAACTTGCTAAGTGCTCTTAAATGACACTGAATTTATTTAGGCTACTGAAATCTGGAAAAAAACCCAGTGGTCTTTAAAGTAAGGTTTAGAAGTTATTTTCTTGTGCTTTCACTGTGCAAAACAGAAGTGAACTGTGATTTTAGTTATTGTCTTGAATATTCAACATTGCCAGTGGATAGCGATGTTGGATGGTAATAGGTATAAGTGTGTAGTTTTAATTTAATAGGCGGTTCTAGGGGAAGGCAACCGGAAGGCAACACTATAGTCTGGACAAGCAGCAGTGCTGCAAACAGGCTGCAGACAGTAGTGGATCTGTCAGCTGTGGAGAGCTGACTTCCCAGGCTCCAGCCGAGGTTGCCCAGCCCTCTGTGAGGGTGGCAACTCAGACATCAAAAGGGCACCCAACAGGACGGGTTACAAGCAACCGAGGGATTATTAATATTATTTTTTTTAATGTGACATTTAAAAATTATTAGAATTATTTTTATGGGGGGTAAAGTGTATTTGAGTGTATTTAAATTCCACACAATACTATAAATAATTAAGATAATCTGTTCTAAATATACTTCAAAATGAAATCCCACTGCTTGTTTGCCACTAAAATTTTAGCAAATGAGATGCTGAATGGAAAGTACCACTAATGAACTGACAACCCAGCTTTTGACAGTGGTTTTTTAAATTATAATGTAGATATAACTGTTTTGATTGTTACACACTGTTTCTCAGTTTAGGATGAAAGATTAAAAAGCAAGGAGCTTTATCTTTTAATGTTGGAGTAGTAGCCTAGAGACCTGAGAGGATGAGATCCATGAGTTCTAAAAGCGTTCAGCATTGGTGCTTACCTTCAACATCAGTTTAATTCAGATTACTCTAAACCCTTTTTTAAAAAAAGTACTTAAATAAAATAACGTCATGTAACTTCTGTCCTCGTGCAGTTTGAGATTAGTATGAATGTGAAATTCTATTTTAGAAAACATGCTACATGATGTTCACCATTTTCTGAAAGATAGTCCTGATTATTTAGTGTAGTCTTCTGAGGTAACTAACCCCGGTAAATCTGAAACGTGGAGCTTACAAATACTCAGAAAACAGGGAAGAACTATGGGTCCAAACATGAACAAAATGTTTTTAGATACACGAATGCCTAAAAATGTCAGGGGAAAAGAAAGGAATAATCTCTATAGGGAAAAAGGAGAGTTGACTGGAATTCAGGTATTTTAATAAATGTATCTTTTATGGTATCTCTTTATTATCAAAGTAAGAAGCAAATTTTTGTGTATGAGGCTGTAATATGTTGTGTGAAAGCATAACTCAGCCTGTTCCTATACGCAGGCTGCTGTCTCTCATCGTCTGCTGGGAATGCTGTGCTTCCCAAAGGCCAACACTGTTTGTAATGAGCGCTGGAACCCATGGACAGAAACAAATAAAAAGGGGGACTTTCGCAGAATCAAGTCATTGTTTGGAAATACCTATTGAAGGCGAAGTAAAACCCTTGTAATATTAGTTGGACAAAGAATGATGCTTTCTTCTATAATAATTTCATCTTTGATATCTAAAAATAAGAACTATCAGTGAAAGCATAGATGAGAATTGGGGAAAGTAAGTACCATTTGTTGACGTTTTACAGAGGAATTGGAGCAGAGAGAGATGAATTGATTTGCATGAAGTTGCTGGGAAAGTTGAAGGACGTGGCAATTAAGACCAGTGACTTTATGCTGACAGCAGTAAAAGAAATAAAAAAAGTGGCTTTATGGCTGCACCTTGAGAATTCCCAGCAACGTCCTCGAGGCTTAAGCGAGCGGGTATTTGCAATACAATGTTTTCTTTACGGATTAGATACAAATGAGAAGGATGACACAGTATAGGAACTACCCTGCCTCTGTTCAAATTTGCTTCTTGAATAGGAAATTTTAGCGTTTGTAGCTTCCGTTTAATTCTTCTCCTGTGTTTAATGCTATTTGCCCAGCGGAGTGGAAGTGAGACTGATTTAAAGGTCTCTTGTCCTCCAGCACATTTCCTTCGCGGAGGAGATCACTGAGCAGGGCGAGAGCAAACTGGTTTTGATTAGGGAGGAGAGTAGCGATAAGGGTTTGACTCATCCCCGTTATGTTCTGAGTTGGGGTCTCATTTACCGGGCATCGACGGTACCGACTAAAGGGTTCTGAGTTTTGTGCCCTGTTGAGTTGGTTGGTTTCTTCTGGCAGAAATATAGACTCTAACATGAAAGCAGTTGTTCTGCCTCTGGTTCTGTAGGTGCCCCTGAGAAGGGGCAATCCTCCCTTTGCCAGCGGGCAAACTGATACTGCATTTTTGGGGTGACACCGGATAGCGCTGGCCTTCCCTTTGGAGTGGCGGAGAGGGACATCCTGCGGTGGCAGGGGGCAGAGCCGCGCTCCCGATGGGCGCACACGGTCCCTCCGCTTCCCTCCTGGGAACCCACACAACAAACAAACAAGGAGCATCATCACTAAACCATACCTCCCAGCACTTCATCAACCCATCTTTTGAACACCTCCAGGGATGGTGCCTCAACCACCTCCCTGGGCAGCCCATCCCAATGGCTGATAACCCTTTCCGTGAAAAAATTTTTCCTAATATCCAGCCTGAACCTCCCCTGGCGCAACTTGAGGCCATTTCCTCTTGTCCTGTCGCCTGTGACTTGAGAAAAGAGACTGATCACCACCTCTCTACCCCCTCCTTTCAGGGAGCTGTAGAGAGCAATAAGGTCTCCCCTCAGCCTCCTCTTCTCCAGGCTGAACACCCCCAGCTCCCTCAGCCTCTCCTCATAAGACTTATTCTCCAGACCCCTCACCAGCTTTGTCGCCCTTCTCTGGACCCGCTCCAGCACCTCAATGTCTTTTTTTATGGTAGGGGGCCCAAAACTGGACACAGTACCCGAACCGCGGCCTCCCCTTCCTTACACCCTCTCCTTCCTGGGCGACCTTCCCAGCCCGGGGCGGTGCTCACGCCGCTGCCCCTTTAAGGCGCGACCTGCCCGGGGATCAGGTGCGCGGCCGGAGGGATGACGTCATAGTGCCGGAGGCGGGGCCCTGGCTCCCGCCCTGGCTCCCGCGCTGCCCGCGCCGCGGGACGGGGCAACGGCGGCGGCGGCTGCGCACGTGTGTGCGGGGCGGCGGCGGGGTTCCCCCCCCTCCCGGTGAGTGCGGCGGGACGGGGAGCGGCGGGTGGGCTGAGGCGTGTGGAAGGCAGCCGGGCGGCGGCGGGGGGAGCGGCTGCGGGGCGCGGGGCCGTCGCAGCAGGTGCGGGGTTTATTCTGCGCTGTAAGCGGATGAAGGGTTTCCTCCCTGAGCAGGCTACGCTGGGGGAATGTGCAGGGCGTTTAATTGCTCGCAAACATAAT
>NW_015091042.1:4452651-4461543 GCF_001431845.1 Calidris pugnax
TGGAAGGCAGCCGGGCGGCGGCGGGGGGAGCGGCTGCGGGGCGCGGGTCCGTCGCAGCAGGTGCGGGGTTTATTCTGCGCTGTAAGCGGATGAAGGGTTTCCTCCCTGAGCAGGCTACGCTGGGGGAATGTGCAGGGTGTTTAATTGCTCGCAAACATAATTTTTAGGCTTTTTTTTCACGCAGACATGCATAATGCTGTGGGCTTCATTTGCATTTACTCCTTTAAACTGTTGCTGAGGTGGTTGGTGAACAGCAGGTACTCCCGTCGCTGTGCCCTTCGCTCACGGTGGTGCATTGTGCTGTGTGTCTGCTCTCCTTGGCAGAGGGGGCTGCGTTAGATTTAACTCGTGATGTTTGGGTAAATCGAGGCAGTTCAAAACACAGGGAGTTTGCAGGGCGGGAGGGATGGAAGGTGTTTTCCAGCTGCTCTCCCTCCCTTGCCGATGGGAGGATTATAGCCCATCTATGGAGATCTCCCATCCATGGAGAAAAGTAACGACCGTGCCCTTTAACAGTTGGGTGGGAATGTACAAGTCCGTATGGAATTTATACCACTTAAACCTTCACGTGCACAGGAATTGCATTTCCTAGTTCTGATGAAGAAAGGCAAAGTGTTGACTATGGCTTTGGTTGTGGGTTTTGGTGGTTTTTTTGTTTTGGGTTTTGTTTTTTTGTTGGTTGGTTTTTGTTTTGTTGGGTTTTTTTAATTAAAGGTAGAGGAGACATTGAAACCTTCATTTGAACATTCATTTAATCTCTGTGATAAACAGACTTTGGTATTTGCTGTTCTAATTTCTGCCCTAATGTGTTCACTTTTCACCAGATAAGCTAAAATTGGTAGAAACAAATAATGGAAAAAATTTCCCTGCTCAAGAGAATTATCACATTGAAGATAAAGTTGGCAGGAGGGCCTCTGTCGTTTTCTGGGTAGCAGAAGGGGGGTGACAAAGTAAAGCAAGGCTTTATCAGGCTTGATTCTTAACCAGAGGAAGGTATCTCTGCTATTCTTATGCTAAGAATGTAGGCTAAGACTTCCCTTTGAAGTCTTGAACTGGAAAGGCCCATCTCTACCACATCTAATTTCTGTGTTAGATTCCAAAACAGATTTAGTCTTAAATCTACAGAGCAGGATTCTGGAGTGACTCCTCATTAAAATAAAGAAAAATACTCATATGTGTAGCCTCATGAATTTGCTATGATACCTGCTATTTTTAGCTTTGAATGCACACCTATGAATCCATCTTTCCGCAGGTTTCTTTTATCTGTTGCCTTGATAGTGTTTCAGTCTAATCAGTATGCAATGGATGATGTTTTTACTTTCTAAATTTAGCTGCTGATGTGCTACGCTACTTGGTATTCTGTATTGCTCTTTGTGGTGGGCATCCTGCATGGATAGATGGACCGCAACAGTCTTTTTCCTGGAATATGCATTGTCCTGGTTGACTGGTATTAACAGTGGGCTTTTAAGGGGTGAATTATGTTAGTCTAGCGTGGTTTAAGACCAATGGAATCTTTGCATTTAGGTATATTAATGTATACTTGTGCTTTGTGTGTGCCTCACACATGGGAGAGAGGAACCTCTGAGTGAATGTCACATTGCTGTAGTGTTTAATTAGTATTATTTTTTGGCATACTTATTCAGAGAGGACCAGTGTTCTATCAGAAGCAGATTTGCAGTCCAGAGGGGTGATGCAGCTTTAGGACCCCAGGCTGAGGTGAACAAGTAACTAATCCAGGACATAGTAGGATTAGGCTACAGGGTGAAATCTGGTCAATTACTTTTCTACCTGAAAATCCCTTTAACTGCTAAGTATATTTTTTCATTGTAGCACCTATTACTGTGACGGATGTGACTTTCCATAGGTTTTTGGCGAGTGGCTCGTTGTTTCTTCTGGAAGACATCAGCTGTCTTTTACCCCCCTTGTTGATATTTTAGCATCTTAAGCCAATTTCATTTCACTGGCTGTGACACAAACACCAACCCTCACACTCATCTGTGTGATTGTACACACTGTTGAAAAAGTCACTGGATTTTAAGCATCTGCAACAGCTTTTGCAGGTCCATGCAGTTTTAAGAAACAGGGGCTGTTGTTCTAATTAAATTATTTGAAAATAGGTGGAAAGAAAGATAACTTAGGAAATGCTATTACTTTCTCTCTTCTTTCTAATGGCAGGTTTTCATAGAGGATTTACTTAACTTAATTTGCAATTCATAATTATTTTACAATACTGATATGCTCCCCCCCAATGAATCACCCCAGTGGGGTAATTCCTGGAATCACCTGTATCACTGGCTTTTGTTTTCAGCTCTTCAATATCATGGTATGGATTTAAATGCTCTTGGGAGTTCTGTGCTACTCATCCTGACCGCGTGTCAGTCTGCCAAAAGTTCAGTCATAGGACAAACACTAAAAATAAGACACAATGGAAAATAATTAGTGCAGCAAATTTAAAATGGTGCAAGATAAAACTTTATGAGTCTCATTACCTTCTCTTTAACTGTGTCTTTGTGATCTTGTTGAAATAAGTGATACAAAAGTAAACTATTAAAGCTGAGGAACTAGAATATCAAAGGGGACAAAAGAATAATAGTTAGGGAGAACTTTTTTGTGAGCTTACTTTTATTTTGGTTTTACATTGATGTAAGTTAGTTTCCAAAGTGAATCTTCCACCTCCAACCTGTCATCTCATTTTTTAATGTCAGATAAGAGCCTGAAAAGCATCAGTTTTATTTGATGCAGGCAGGTGAAGCAATCTTGCATAATCTTATTTCTCAAGACTTTCTTGCAAGCCTTTTGTCAGGGACTATGGCATTGCTAAGATTCTGATGTATCAAGGCTTACGGGTTGGGTGTCATAGTTTAGGGTCACAAAATTATGTAATTTTTCAGTGACTATGGGAAAAGCGGATATGGATTTATCACTCCAGTTATGCTGGGCCAATGCCATGTGCGTGCTTTGCATAGGAAAAGTTATTTTCTGATTCCCAGTTTAATCAAACTGTAAATTAATTCCTGAATGTCTCAGGGTCACATTTAAACCACAGGGAATTCCTTTTCCTAGAGGGAAACAAATCTCGTGCCATGCCTTTTAGGGAATAAAACTGTGTGTGAGTCTTGCCCTACCTGCACAGGTCTCGGGAGACTTGTCTGTGGCTCTGGACATGGCACAGCATCACACTCTTTCCAAGAATGTGCTCGTGCTTTGACCAAGAAATTCAGTTTAGTGCTTTGTTTGATTAACAGGCATCTATAGCCTGTGTCAAGACCTTTTACCATCTCTTTTTGACAGGATATTTATAAAACATTCTTGGGGCTCTGATCCACATGCTGAGGTGGAAGTCACAAAAAGCAGGGCAGGTTAAATACAGTGCACTGTGTTGTGCCATCACTGGGAAGAAGTATGCAACAGAATTGCTCTTCTGGATTTTGCTTTGGTTTTAGGAGTGTAGGAGCAACAAGAAATGCAGTAATTTGTGGTATTTGTGGGGGTACCTCTTTTGTAAAGAGTGGTGTTTTGGTTCCTGCCTGTGTTTGGTAACCTTTAAACCCTGGCTGGTTTGGAGACTCCCAGACTTCCCAGTGCTACAGGTAAAACTAGTTTGAAGCACTGTGTTAGAGTTCCTAGATGTAAGAAGTCAAACTGCTAGAAGGATGTGTTCATAATGATGTGCTTGGGTTTCTAATGCTTTCTTTTTCTCCTGATATTTCTTTTTTTGTTTTGGCTCATCTGCCAAGAGGAAGACTGGTTTCAATGAGGAGCTCTACCTTGTAGTCCACACACATAAGAAACAAGACAGACAGCTTTTTTTAATTAAGTGAAAAATAGTGAGTGCGTATACAAACTGTTTGTATATACAAACTGTTTTTCCTCTTGAAGTTGTAAGTGGGCCAGCTTCATTTCTCAAACCATAAGGTTTGGAAATGGAATTGTGGCGATAGTGCTCTTGATAGCAGAGATCTGGACTTGATATACTAAGGAATCCTTTCCACTTCCCTGCTCCTAAGCTTGTTTTTAAAGCTAGTTTAGATTTTGGTTTCGACTGCAGGCCATGGCTTCTCAAGTAGTTTACTGGTACCACCACCCTGAGCCACCCTACACAACAAATACCTGTGGGGCTACGTAGGGAACGTTGAGAAACAGATTTGGCTTTAAACTACCCTGTCCTATCTTTCTGTTTGTCACTGTTTACCCTGCCCAGGTTGTCTCTGCGGGCACTGTGCTTGTGTTGCCATATTGCAAAGAGCTGCACAAGGATGAGAAGGAGCAGTTGGGGAGGCTGAAGGAAAGCAGAGGACATCGTAACTCTGGCCTCACATTAGCCAGTCTCTGAATAGTCCTGAAAAAGTGCTTCTGATTCTTTGGTGGTAGCTACCAAACCACCAGTACGTTTGGTTATTTTTTAGAAATATTGAGAAATGACAAACAAAGGTTTTTGCTTGTCTTGTAATTTACAAGCTACTCGAATAGCTCTAGGGAACCTGATTTTAATAAAAGAATAGCTCATATGGTAAGGGAGAAAGCGGTATTGTTTTTTATCAGTTTTCGTTATATGGGTCTATTCAGCTTTAAGGCTGTGTCGACAAAGTAAAATCAAGATTTTGCTGTGCTTTCCCCTCCCAACCTCACCCCCCTGACAGTATTTAAACAGTTGTCTTGCCATGTGGAGAAGGTCAGCTGAGTACAGCATATGTGTTTGCCTAATATGTTTGAACACATTGCCCTAAAGTTTGTTAGACTGTTGTTAGATTTTTGTTGGCTTTATTCCCTCCTCTTGAAAAAATGCACTGCGGATGTGGGAATATGAGCTTCTCCTCCGCAACCCGCCCTCTCTGCCCTCCCCACCCCCCAAAAAAAAAAAAAAAAGAAATTGTTGACGGTCACTGCTTTGTATCCACTTCACAGAATTAACTTTTTTGACCTCAAAGGTTTTTCAATGAAGAGGGCAAACATCTGTTTTCAGAGGTCGTAAAAGTCCAGGGGATGCATACTGCAAACTGAAAAGCACTGTCCTGGAAGAATGCACCTACTTAAAACAAAGAAGCTAGAAAAGATTAACCAGGGGGGTTTATTTTGCAGCAGTTTTTTCGGACTGATCTTTCCTGGAGCGCAGGGTGGTGGTAACCCTACTGCAGTTGGGCTGTGGCTGTTCCAGGAGAGGGCTGGGTTTCTGCTCTGGGTTGAAGTGGCTCATGGCAATACTGGGAAGCAGTGGGAGCATGAGACTGGGGAAAGTAAACAGGCTGACACGGCCTGGTGTTTCCCACAGTTAAATAAAACCACACCTTTAGTCCGCGTTACCGGTTGCCACACAGGCATCTGACTGCAGATGGAGGGGCAGCTTTGGTGTCTGGGTAAGAGAATCTAACTTCAGGCCACTGTCAAGGGGCATTGCTGATGAAAAAACCCCACCCTATTATCTTTATTTCCACTGGTAGAGTTGTTCTTTGCTGACTTAGCCCCCTATACTAGCTTGTTTTGCAGACTACCCAATGTTGGCATAAGGGGAGCAGAGGAGGCACGTGATGGTGAAGGGATCCACCCTGGCAGCAGCTGTCAGGTTGGCAGAGCTGTGTCATAAAACACACGGTGCATTACCTGTGTAAAGAATGAGTGCATCTGCACGGCATCTTGGCGTTGGTGGCAAAGCCCATAGAAGAAGCTCCTGTACTCCTCCTGGTTTGTTGGTCTGTGTTGTGCTGGCTAAAACTTACAGGACTGCTCTGGATTCTGAATAACTGAAATTATTAAAATAGCCCCCTTCATACTTCTATTTTCTGGTTATTTTTAACTCGAGATTGTTTTTATGATGCAGTTTGTAACGTGGTCCTACACAGGCTGCCATCAGATGAGAACAGGAAGGAGTGATCTGTGGAAGGTGGGCAGGAACTTCTGCGACCGGCTGCTTTGTTGGAGCCAGTCAAGAAACTACATCTTCACCACGTAGCACTTCTTCCTGAGAAACTTCTCCGTGTATTTAAACTGTACTCAATGTGCTGACATTTCCAGCTCTGTGAGTAGGAGTGCTGTGGTGGAAAATTATTCGAAGGTGAAGGGAAGGGCTCGTGTAGCCTTTGCTGGGTAGGAAGCTACATGATCTGCAGTGGCAAAAGGAAGCTGAAATCATATGATTCTGCAGGCATTGGGAAAAGAACTGTTTTCAGTATTGAAAGAATGGTTATTGCAGTTCTCTGCCATCTTTGTTTCCTCAGAATTTTTTTTAACTTACGCTTTTGTTGTTTTCTTAGACAATCTCTCTTTATCTCGCCAACCGTGAACGTGTGCTGTAGGCATACGTGCTCCTCCTAACAGATAGGGTTGTCTGCAAATACCTTTGCTTCTCAGATTTCTGATCCCTGAACCAAAGCAAGGAAGGGGGAGAGAGAGAGAGAGATATTCCAGGCTTATTTCTATTGCTTTCTCTTGCCTGGTTTCCCTGCCTCCTGTCAGTGTGAGGCTGCTCTGTGGATGGCTGTGTAATTGCTAGCCTTGCTATCAGGTCCCGGTAGCCCTTAGGGGATTCTACTTGACCAGAGCTGTTGGAGGGTTGCTGTGCTGTCCTCATTTAGGTGAAATGTTAGAAGAGTGGAAACGCTCTTTTTTTTTCATTTCCTCCTCCTTTCTTCCTGTTCTGTGCAGAAATGTGGTAATTGCTCTGAATTCTTTCTTAGTTTGGTGGCAGTGAGTCAGATGCTTAGGTGGTGTGTTTGGCAAAGTGCTGTTGTGCCTCGGCTGGGGATGTGTCCCCTTCTCTTCGGGCACGGAGCCCTGCTTGCTGCCTGAACTGTTTAACCATCGGGGAGTGAAATCTTATTTTCTGGCTGATACAGAAGGATTCGTTTTAGTAGTAAATCAACTGTTCTTTGCTGCCGTATGATTTTTAAAAGTTTTAATTTTAGGTGTGTTGGAAACAGACTGATCTTGCTTTACAGAGAGCTTCTAGAAATAATTTTCATGCTTTTCTCATGCACTGAAGTATTGAAGAACTGGATACTGTCTAGACAGGCAACTGTTAGTCTTCACTATCCACGTGCTGAGGGATTGTGTAAAACAGTGTCAAAGCAGCAAACGTCCACAATTTGATCCGTTCTTCTAGGAGTTACTCAACTTTGTGTGGTCACCTGACGTATTTTAGCAAAAAGCTGAGAAAGAGTTCCAAAATAATAGAAACTGAGGCTGAAGGAAATAGGGATTTGTAAACATCAGCACTACAAAGCTCTTGGTATTACTGATTTAGATGCTCCTGTCGTTTCGCGAGCGTTGGCCCACAGCACCTCAGCAAGGGAATCAGTGGAGTCATGGGAGCATCAATGTGGTCTTTGTGTCTCAGGAGGAGAGGGCAATGCCTTGTCCTTTGGAATGAGGAGGAGGAAGGGAGCATAGAGACCAGTGTTTTCTCTGCAAGGGCACTTGCCAACCTCAGGTCATTGAGCCCTGGCCATAATGTTGCTTGAACAAAGGGGCTTGGTAACTCTTGGTAAGATTTGTACAGATATTTGAAAGGAAATCTGCAGATCCAAGTAGTGGTGCGAGGCACCTGGAAGACTTGGTCACTCTTTCTATATCACAAAAATAAGGATTGACATAGTTTTGCCTGGAAAAGGTCTGTGTATTGAAAAGTGTGCTTTTATGTGGTTTGGCTTCCTTCAAACAAGCTGTTTGAGGAAAGAGTGCTATGGAGTTAACACGCTGCTTTAACCACACGCAGCTCTGGAGCAGATTTTGAGCCCAGCACACTTACTGAGCATCATACTGGTTTTTGTTGATGGTTATCCCACTATTAGTGCACTTCACAAAATTATTTTATTTACAATTTGGACACATAAATCTAAATCTTAAAAAAAATAAAAAAGATGTAGAAGCATCATGAGGTAAAACACTGCTTAGAATATTGTGCCTTTACTGTATTTTTTCCTTTCTTGTCCTAACTCCTATTTTTGGCTCATCAAAGCTCTATCATTATGAAAACAAGTAGTTAAAACTTGGCTCAGCCCTTTCTATCCTGCAGGACTGGATTGTTCTTAAGGCAAACCGATTTAATTGTATTCCAACTGCTTCCCTTTTGCATTGTTTGTTTCTATTAGGTAAATGGTCCCGGTGGGGATAGTATCTTCAATACCTTGTATGGTCCAAAGCGTTATTATATTTCAATCAGATTCTGTTTGTTAGTATTATATTGTGCTGGGACGGAAAGACAATGGTGTGTATTGTTTTTTTGTAACGTAACCAAAGTTTTCTTTAAAGTTATTTTGGTCTTGGATATACAGTAACCCTCCCTGTCTGGGCTCTGAATGTGACCATGTTAGAAGAACAAATTGATGCTGAATGTGGATGGCACCAGTGTCCTGGAGCTGTACTGTAAGAGAGTCTGGGAATAATAATGTGGCTTCTGAGCTTAAATAACTGAGCGTATGGGAGGTTTTGGGGGTAGGAAGCTGTTTTTCTCAACAAGATGCTTTTTTCCTTGATCAGTATCACTGGCTTTGAACCACAGGGGATGGTTCCAGGAATTGTCCTGCAATAATTGTGCTTTGAAAAACCGCTTTTCAATTCGCGTTGCAACCGCAGGGCTCTAAACCAGGGGATCAAAACCGAAGCCATCTTTTGTGTCCTTTGCATTACATTTCTGCTGTTAAATGGCTACATGTCACTCCCGGTTATCAACCCCTCCTGTGAGAAAATGTTTAACTAACCCGTTTGCAGGAACCTCAGCAATTCACTTGGGGCGTCGAGGGGAGCCCTGCCTTGCACAGGCAGGCTGCTGCTGTAAAATGAAGTCATCCGTCTCCCCCTTCCTCTGCCCCCAGTCTGGTCCCTTTTATAAAAAAAAAAAAAAAAAAGGTTTGGAAAACCTTCCTCCCTCTTGCCTGGCCCTGTTTCCAAAGGGAATTG
>NW_015091042.1:4462688-4545315 GCF_001431845.1 Calidris pugnax
AAGTGGGATTGCTGATGAAAAAACCCCGCCCTATTATCTTTATTTCCCCTTGTAGAGTTGTTCTTTGCTGACTTAGCCCCCTATACTAGCTTGTTTTGCAGACTACCCAATGTTGGCATAAGGGGAGCAGAGGAGGCACGTGATGGTGAAGGGATCCACCCTGGCAGCAGCTGTCAGGTTGGCAGAGCTGTGTCATAAAACACACGGTGCATTACCTGTGTAAAGAATGAGTGCATCTGCACGGCATCTTGGCGTTGGTGGCAAAGCCCATAGAAGAAGCTCCTGTACTCCTCCTGGTTTGTTGGTCTGTGTTGTGCTGGCTAAAACTTACAGGACTGCTCTGGATTCTGAATAACTGAAATTATTAAAATAGCCCCCTTCATACTTCTATTTTCTGGTTATTTTTAACTCGAGATTGTTTTTATGATGCAGTTTGTAACGTGGTCCTACACAGGCTGCCATCAGATGAGAACAGGAAGGAGTGATCTGTGGAAGGTGGGCAGGAACTTCTGCGACCGGCTGCTTTGTTGGAGCCAGTCAAGAAACTACATCTTCACCACGTAGCACTTCTTCCTGAGAAACTTCTCCGTGTAGACCAACGTGGTATTTAAACTGTACTCAATGTGCTGACATTTCCAGCTCTGTGAGTAGGAGTGCTGTGGTGGAAAATTATTCGAAGGTGAAGGGAAGGGCTCGTGTAGCCTTTGCTGGGTAGGAAGCTACATGATCTGCAGTGGCAAAAGGAAGCTGAAATCATATGATTCTGCAGGCATTGGGAAAAGAACTGTTTTCAGTATTGAAAGAATGGTTATTGCAGTTCTCTGCCATCTTTGTTTCCTCAGAATTTTTTTTAACTTACGCTTTTGTTGTTTTCTTAGACAATCTCTCTTTATCTCGCCAACCGTGAACGTGTGCCGTAGGCATACGTGCTCCTCCTAACAGATAGGGTTGTCTGCAAATACCTTTGCTTCTCAGATTTCTGATCCCTGAACCAAAGCAAGGAAGGGGGAGAGAGAGAGAGAGATATTCCAGGCTTATTTCTATTGCTTTCTCTTGCCTGGTTTCCCTGCCTCCTGTCAGTGTGAGGCTGCTCTGTGGATGGCTGTGTAATTGCTAGCCTTGCTATCAGGTCCCGGTAGCCCTTAGGGGATTCTACTTGACCAGAGCTGTTGGAGGGTTGCTGTGCTGTCCTCATTTAGGTGAAATGTTAGAAGAGTGGAAACGCTCTTTTTTTTTCATTTCCTCCTCCTTTCTTCCTGTTCTGTGCAGAAATGTGGTAATTGCTCTGAATTCTTTCTTAGTTTGGTGGCAGTGAGTCAGATGCTTAGGTGGTGTGTTTGGCAAAGTGCTGTTGTGCCTCGGCTGGGGATGTGTCCCCTTCTCTTCGGGCACGGAGCCCTGCTTGCTGCCTGAACTGTTTAACCATCGGGGAGTGAAATCTTATTTTCTGGCTGATATAGAAGGATTCGCTTTAGTAGTAAATCAACTGTTCTTTGCTGCCGTATGATTTTAAAAAGTTTTAATTTTAGGTGTGTTGGAAACAGACTGATCTTGCTTTACAGAGAGCTTCTAGAAATAATTTTCATGCTTTTCTCATGCACTGAAGTATTGAAGAACTGGATACTGTCTAGACAGGCAACTGTTAGTCTTCACTATCCACGTGCTGAGGGATTGTGTAAAACGGTGTCAAAGCAGCAAACGTCCACAATTTGATCCGTTCTTCTAGGAGTTACTCAACTTTGTGTGGTCATCTGACGTATTTTAGCAAAAAGCTGAGAAAGAGTTCCAAAATAATAGAAACTGAGGCTGAAGGAAATAGGGATTTGTAAACATCAGCACTACAAAGCTCTTGGTATTACTGATTTAGATGCTCCTGTCGTTTCGCGAGCGTTGGCCCACAGCACCTCAGCAAGGGAATCAGTGGAGTCATGGGAGCATCAATGTGGTCTTTGTGTCTCAGGAGGAGAGGGCAATGCCTTGTCCTTTGGAATGAGGAGGAGGAAGGGAGCATAGAGACCAGTGTTTTCTCTGCAAGGGCACTTGCCAACCTCAGGTCATTGAGCCCTGGCCATAATGTTGCTTGAACAAAGGGGCTTGGTAACTCTTGGTAAGATTTGTACAGATATTTGAAAGGAAATCTGCAGATCCAAGTAGTGGTGCGAGGCACCTGGAAGACTTGGTCACTCTTTCTATATCACAAAAATAAGGATTGACATAGTTTTGCCTGGAAAAGGTCTGTGTATTGAAAAGTGTGCTTTTATGTGGTTTGGCTTCCTTCAAACAAGCTGTTTGAGGAAAGAGTGCTATGGAGTTAACACGCTGCTTTAACCACACGCAGCTCTGGAGCAGATTTTGAGCCCAGCACACTTACTGAGCGTCATACTGGTTTTTGTTGATGGTTATCCCACTATTAGTGCACTTCACAAAATTATTTTATTTACAATTTGGACACATAAATCTAAATCTTAAAAAAAATAAAAAAGATGTAGAAGCATCATGAGGTAAAACACTGCTTAGAATATTGTGCCTTTACTGAAATCTAAATCTTAAAAAAAAATAAAAAAGATGTAGACGTATCATGAGGCAAAACACTGCTTAGAATATTGTGCCTTTACTGTATTTTTTCCTTTCTTGTCCTAACTCCTATTTTTGGCTCATCAAAGCTCTATCATTATGAAAACAAGTAGTTAAAACTTGGCTCAGCCCTTTCTATCCTGCAGGACTGGATTGTTCTTAAGGCAAACCGATTTAATTGTATTCCAACTGCTTCCCTTTTGCATTGTTTGTTTCTATTAGGTAAATGGTCCCGGTGGGGATAGTATCTTCAATACCTTGTATGGTCCAAAGCGTTATTATATTTCAATCAGATTCTGTTTGTTAGTATTATATTGTGCTGGGACGGAAAGACAATGGTGTGTATTGTTTTTTTGTAACGTAACCAAAGTTTTCTTTAAAGTTATTTTGGTCTTGGATATACAGTAACCCTCCCTGTCTGGGCTCTGAATGTGACCATGTTAGAAGAACAAATTGATGCTGAATGTGGATGGCACCAGTGTCCTGGAGCTGTACTGTAAGAGAGTCTGGGAATAATAATGTGGCTTCTGAGCTTAAATAACTGAGCGTATGGGAGGTTTTGGGGGTAGGAAGCTGTTTTTCTCAACAAGATGCTTTTTTCCTTGATCAGTATCACTGGCTTTGAACCACAGGGGATGGTTCCAGGAATTGTCCTGCAATAATTGTGCTTTGAAAAACCGCTTTTCAATTCGCGTTGCAACCGCAGGGCTCTAAACCAGGGGATCAAAACCGAAGCCATCTTTTGTGTCCTTTGCATTACATTTCTGCTGTTAAATGGCTACATGTCACTCCCGGTTATCAACCCCTCCTGTGAGAAAATGTTTAACTAACCCGTTTGCAGGAACCTCAGCAATTCACTTGGGGCGTCGAGGGGAGCCCTGCCTTGCACAGGCAGGCTGCTGCTGTAAAATGAAGTCATCCGTCTCCCCCTTCCTCTGCCCCCAGTCTGGTCCCTTTTATAAAAAAAAAAAAAAAAGGTTTGGAAAACCTTCCTCCCTCTTGCCTGGCCCTGTTTCCAAAGGGAATTGGTGGTAAGAGGGGCCGGGGCTCTGGCCTTATCTCTGTTGTCAGAGCTGCCTGCCTGGTAGGTGGCAGCGGGGGCAACACTTTTCAAATCAGACTTTCCTGTGCTGAGGGAGGCCCTTGTTTTTTTGTTTTAACAGCTTCCTATTGTTTGAAACAGCAGGTTGTCCCCTCCCATGCTATTCTAGCTCTTTCCTCCTCCCTTAAATAATTTTTCCATGCAAGTATTACTCAGAACAGTTACTCCAGCAGTGAGTCCTCGGAGAGTTTTCCCACCCTGCTCTGATATCCAGCTTTTACCGCAATAACCAGTGTGGAGTTCATACAGTAGAAAGTGGCCTCTGAAGGTAGGTCTGTCTGACTTTTAAATCTGTTGTTTTAATTTATGCTGTGACATGGCTGGTTTTTTGATTGAATCCGAGTAGTCACAGGAATTCTCTCACATATAAGGTTCTGAAGGGTAGAAGATACTGCTTTTCAATCACATTGCCTTTGTTTCTAAGATGCAAAGAAAGTATCACTTCTGTCTGTTAGTGGTTTGCTTTTCAATATTCTAGTCCCGCGGTCTAGTGCTCTTTTGTATATGTACATTTTATTTACGTTCTGCTGCCTGTGTGAAAGGCACTCTCTAAGCCGCAAGCTGCCCCTGGTCCACCATATCATAGATCCTTCTGACTCAGAGTATCCATGATAAATTTAAAGATGAAGCCAATCAGAATCTCTTCTCACCTTATCGTCTGTCACAGCTGGAAGGGATGTTGGCAGTTCATTTCCCATTCTTGTTACTTTACAATATAACCATTACCTTGTCAGAAGGTCTCAGGACTGGTTTTTTTTTTTTTTTGACAATTTAGTTGTGGTTTTGCTTCCCTCTACTTGTTGAATTTGGTGTTAGAAAGTTGATAATGAAATAAGGTATTAAACACATGTAGAGCTTTTTTGTTATTTTAATGTGTTGATTTGTGAAAGTCAACTTGCTTTGGCTGGTTTCCTGATCCCCTGCCTTCTGTAAAGTGTCTTGTTTCCAAAATAAATAGTAATTATTCTGTGGATTTTGGAAATCTACCACTACTGTTCCATACTTCTCACTGCTTCAGCTTAGCATGAAGTACATCTTTGTTTAAATTTGTAGATTTGAAAAAAAACCCCACAAATTATTTTCATACGTTTGGTGTGGTTTTAATTCCACAAAATGATTAATCCGGTTCTAGAGTTTGTCATCAGAGGGGGGGAAAATAATCTGTGTATCATTTCCACTGCTCATCATTCATTATAATAAACACATTCTGCCTGTTGAAATGCATTCCAGATTTTTTTAAGGAATAATTTCTTTGTAATCCCAGTGTGGTTTTGGCTGCCTGAGGTATTGAGGTAGGGCTCAGCTGATCCATACCTGGAAGAAGTCGTCATGCTCTCTTTGCCCTGGCTATAAGTTCTTGATGAGTTGATTCAGCTCACTAAACCAGTAGGAAATAAAGCACTCCCCTCTCCTCTTCCCATTCCCCCCAAAAGTGCTAATTTTGTGGGCTGAATTTGCTCCTGTGAGCCAAAGAGCAGAGATGTCACTATCTCACCTTGGAGCACTGGGGTAGAGCGAGGGAAGTGCCCTTCTCTCTGCTTTGGTGGCCATGAGATTTTGGGTTCATTTGTCCAGATAAAAAGGTCCCTCTCAGACATTTCCTGTCTGAGGTGATGGATCCTTCTTCTAGTACACTGTACTTGGTGGGAGTTAGAGAAGCCTTAATATTTTATATTAGTTTTTTAACTGGCAGTTCAAAAAAAACCTCTTGCTTTTCTTTGACAAACGAAGCGTTGTGGTGGGCACACAGGGGGTTATGTTCCTTTGTAACGCAGTTACTCCTAGAGGTTGCAGTCAGTAATTTCAGAGCTTTAGGTGTCTTAAAAACCCAAAACAGGCTGATTCTAGGTTAGAGTGTTCCCCGTCCCAGGCCAAAGGAACGTGACAAACAGCCAGAGGAGTGAAGGAAGCAGACTGTGGTGGCTGTCAGGATGAACAATGGTTTTTGGCACACCTGCTGCCTCGCCGCTGAGCTGCTCTGTGCTTGGCAGGAAAGAAGTGATTTGGAGGATAACCAGATAGTTTTGTAGATGTTTTTGGTGTGTTTCCATCTTCTCCGAGGGAGAGAAAACAGAAGCACTTGCTTTATAATGTAACTAATGGCTGGTGAAGGCTGGCACCAGCAAGTTTTGGGGCAGGATTTAATAATGCACTTAGAAATGGGAAAGTCAATATTATGCTAGACTTGAGGGCCCTTAGAAGCGAATGCAGGGAGACTTGATGTTCCACAGAAAGGCTGCTTTAGCAGGGGAATTGGACTAGATGATTTCTAGAGGTCCCTTCCAACTCCAACAGTCCTGTGACCATACAGTCAGAGCTGTGTTAGAGAAAATTATGCTTATACTACCCTTCTGAATAGATGTAAACATATCTATACACTTTTATTCAAGAATAAGAGGCTTTCTAGTAATCAAGCAAAATGAAGAGAGCTGGAACAAATGCATTTTTGGGAAGGTTTTTCAGTACAACACAGATTTTGACTCCACCAAGAGCCAAGTGATGTTAATCAGTTGCTGTTTCTCCTGGGAGTTGCCATGGATGTAAGCTGCAAGACAAGATCACTATTCCCAAAGAACAGTGTGTCACAGCCATGTAATTTCATCCATTTTCCAGTTGCAGGTTCTGATGTTTTGGATCATAATAATAATAATTTTAACTGATGTATTAATATTTATGAATTTCTACAAGTATTGTCCAAGTTTCTGAGGTACTTGATTCTACAAGAGGATGTGCATTACTATTGCTGTCCTAATTGGTGAGTACATGGGTCACCAGAGTATATTGGAGTTGAAGAACTTGAGGTAACTGGGGAAAAAAAGGACAATTCTAAAAAGCCAGAAAATTTTCCTTCTAGTCTAGTGAAGAAAATGCATTTAATACTGCACATCTTGGCTCAAGCCCAGAGCAGTTTAGCTTCAAATGGAGTGACTTCAGTCCCAATTGACCAGAAATGGAAGATATTTCCAGGTTAGCCACTTGGCTGCACATGTATGTGCGTGCACACACGTGTATGATTTATTATATTTTCTTAATCACAGAGGAAGGATGACTAGACTCTTAATCTGAATAGAATATTCTTATTTTTTCCTGTCTCCCTTACAGGTGTGTTATAAGGAAGTGTTATGTGTTGTAATGCTGGTTAAGCAGTGGGTGATAATAATAATAGTAACAGTGCATCTGAATGCTTTCTTCTAGTAGTGAAGGAAAATTTTGTAATTGGTTTCTCAACAAAGCATTTATTGTGGTGTAACAACGTGACTGAAAATGCCATCATGGTGTGGTAACCCTTGATAAGGATAGCTTTTACAGATGTTGCTCAACCCTTCTTGATAAGGATAGCTTTTACAGATGTTGCTCTCCCAGATGTCAGGTGCTTATTCCTTGAAGGCTGGTTATTCTGAGGGAGAGGACTTTTTAAAAGGGCAATGTTTGGTTTTTATTGCCTTGCTGGTGTTCTGCATCTCCGTTTCTGCACTGAGTTGCTAATCTTCCTTGGGTCCTCTTGAGTAAAATAGAAAAGTTATGTCCCTTCAGCAGCTCTTTGTGTCTCCAGTGTGTTGTCTGGGGATTTCTGGGGAAAACAAGTTTCATTGTAAAGCGTTACAATGCTCGGGGACAGCAGCCTGGACCAGTGACCAGCTCTGGGTGGTGCTGGTGTGGGGGCGGCCGTGTAATCTGGACTGGGGGCTGTGGGAAGAAGCAAGGCTTGGAGACCATTGTGGGTTGCCATGGCAGGATATGGAGTCCTCCACAGGTCTGAGGTGGACACGTCTAACCCTTTTCCTGTGCTGAGCTCCCAAAAGAACAGAAGGAATTTTAACATTTGAAAAAGCCAAGTTTTATTTAAGTAAGTACTACAAATTTTGCTTTTAAGAAAGAGAAAATCCAAAAGAACTAGGGAAGACAAAATAAAGTTGTGTACAACTTTGCTGTTGCCCATGATCTGCTTCGCAGCCTGTCAGTCACTAAGAGGCCCCAAATGTCCATCAGGAATGTTGTGCCGTCTGCTTCCCAGCCTGTCAGCCACCGAGTGGCCCCAAATGTCCATCAGGAATGTTGTGCCATGTCTAAGGCCAGCCATACCCTGCAGTCCCCAGAACCCAGTACCTCCCCAAGGGGGACAGGGTGGGATGGGGCTGTACCCCAGCCCCCTGGGGTGCTCCATGGCACAGCCACACTCTTTAAGGGATCACATACATAATCAGAAGCCAGAAACCAAACACTTACATAAACGATATCATCCTGAGACCCAGTTTCTTCCCCTTTCCCTGCTGTGTGTGATGGAGCAGAAGAACCCCTAGAGCTGCAGTCGTCTCTTGTCCAGGGCCTTTTCCCCAAAGCTTCTCTGTGCTCCAGCTCTGTTCCCTGAGGGACTCTGAAGGGATGAGACACATCAATTTAGGCTGGTTATTTCTGTCTGTGGAGTGGGGGTGAAGATGAACTGAGTACACGGAATATAACATACCAGTTTAGGATGCTGTGTTTTCTAAATTTCACGTGTTCTGGTCTGGACTAAGCCAGAAGGTGTGTAATCCTTTGTGTTTACCCTTGCAGCACTCCTGGGAGTCACTGTTGGGAGGGAATGTGGTTTCTGCCAGACTCATGTTATCTTTAGTTTCACAAGTGGTTTCGGCCGTCGGTGCGGGATCAGATTTGGGAGGGTAACAGAAGTAGCTGCCTGCTTTTCAGCAGAGCCCAGACCCACAGCAGCACTGAAACTGTTGAACCTCTGCTGAAAGAAATTAAACTAAATCTCTGAAGTAAGCATCCTTCTATTTACAGTCCAGGCTGAAATCCTGTTGTCTGAAGTTGAGTAAGGCTGTTGGTTTTTCTTGCTGCTATTTCAGTGTTAAACTCAGTGTTAACTTTAATGTTTACTCTTGGCTGGGTACTTCACAGTGCTGTCAGGCCAGACCTCACTTTTGTGTACAGGGGCATGTGTACATACCCTCAAACTTGCTCCTTTTCATTCTGTTTTTAAATAATAACAACAACAACAAGAAGTTTTATTAAAGGGTGTTTTCCTCTCCACATGTGCAAGTTGGTTAAATGTATTACAACTTCCCTGTGTTTTATTAAGGGTGTTTTCCTCTCCACATGTACAAGTTGGTTAAATGTATTACAACTTCCCTAGGCACCCACAGAATTCTGTTTTAATTTTGTATTTAACGGGCGTCTTCCAGTTGCAAAGAGAGGAACTCTTGTGAACTACCTCTTCATGCTCTTTTTCTGCCAATGAGCAACCCACAAATAATATGGAAAAGCTCCTTTCATGGTATATACCTCCTCTGGGCACTTCCTGGGGTTTTTGTAGGGAGCTTCTGGTGCCACTCGGTAGCGTCATTTCATCGCCAGGCAGAGAAAAAATAAATCAAAGCTGTTGACATCATTCTTCTTTTCCTTACCCCAACACCCAACTGGTCTGTTCAGCTTGTATTATACTGCATTTGCACAGCTTCTGCTTCTGTGACCCATTAGGACAGAGCCTGCTTGTACTTAACAAGGGTCTCTTTCATGCTTTGTGGATCTCTCCAGGCCACAGCAGGACACAAAATAATCCCTTTTGCATTTGGTAGTTTCACAGTACTTTTCTGGTGAAGATGAAATAACCTTTCTGAATGAAAACAATAACATCATCTCCGTAAGCCTGGTTTTGATACAAGGTAATGGTATCATTGTTTCTGCATTTTATAGAATGAACAGCAGCTGCTTTTTTTTTTCCCATCAAGTCCCAAGATTTTAAGATACTAAAATCTGTAAGGCAAGAGTTGTATAAGTTTTTAAAATCAGTATGGAAGTAGTTCCTTATGGTGGCATCTGGTAAGACTTACATAAACAGTCTATTTATTTCATAACTTAGAAATTTGAATTCAGACTTGGAATTCAAAGAGGCCAGAGTTTTGAAAGTTCATATGCAAATCTTAGGGGTTCACCTTACTTTTAGTTCTAACATAAAAGGAAAGATCTTTATTTCAGAAAACTTGCTTATGGGATACAATCTGCCTTGCACACGTGAAACCTCCATCTGTGTATACTATGCATATTCTTTGATGTTTTAGTTTCTGAAATTTATTTCTGGTAAATATACTGTATAGGAAAATCAAAGAAAGTACCTTTTGCCTGTTTTAGCCATTTACTCTGGATTTCACACAGTGGAATAGGTTGAACTGGATTAGAAAGCATTTTTTTACAACTGCTTGATAAAAACATACCAGGGTTTTTTTATTCTCTCTGGGACATTTTTCGGAGTGTCTTATGCCAGAAGAATTTAAACAGAGTAAATTGTCTGTTTGTAAGGGGCTTCTCAATGGAAGTAAAATTTCAGGTACTGGAGGTATCTGCACATCCTGTTGTACAAGGGCTCCTGGCCTGTGTTTGTGGGAATCATGATGTGACCTTGCTTGAATTTGATCTTTAGCTGTGAGTTCAGGGCTGTTGTGCTAGTTTGGGATGTATGGTTTTGAGGTTTGGTCATGTCTATTTACTTCCTATTTAAAAAAAGGAGGAAAAAACCCCACAAACCCAAACCCCTCATCAGCTGGCATAGAGTCTTCTCCTCTGTAATTTCCCTAAATGCATTGGTCAGATGTTTTCTTCTGCTGGTCTCCTTGTTGTATAGAAAACAAGAAATGAGGCTTTGAGTTCTACTCCCCCTGCTCATGTGTTCCTGGTGGTTGTTGAGGTGTGGGTATCATGGGATGTTTTCCCCAACAGGTTTGTTTTACTCTTCCCACGTGCCATTAAGTGCTGTTGGATAAGGATGTTTTGATTCACTAAACTTTTTCTTGTAGTACATGCCAGTGTTTTTCCTACTCAGGTTCTAAAGTCTTCAGTGGTTTTTGTGGGAAAACGCTTCTATTTACAAAGCTAAATGAAGCAAAAATGAGTTTCCCTGTTCTTGTTAGTTATGCTTATTCCTCCAAAACTAAATAGTAATGATCTTAAACCCAAGTTGAGATTATTAAGTGCTTATGCATGTGTGTGCATACTCGTGATTCTGCCCAACTGTTATTTATAGCTATACAGCACAGATGACTGCTGAAAAAAAGAGGAATAATCAGCATGTTGTGGATGCTGGGTGCATGGCTTTATATTTTTATGTAGAAGTGTTCATCTATATAATGTTCTGGGGTGCAGCAGCACTCCTTCTGCTTGCCAGTTTTAGCAAGGCAGGAAAAAAATGATGTAAGCATTTGATATCAGGACCCAGCACAGGCACCTTAAACTCCTGCTCACTCTTTCTTTACTGTCTCAGCCTCTGCTTTGTTTGCACGAGTTCCTCTGCACTGCTTTAGTTTGGCACCTTGGTATGTTATTAGTCTGGCAAGAATGGGAGTGTTTTAAGCTATCTTGATATGTGGTAGTGATGGTATAGATAAAACACAAAATGCAGGGAATTAGTAGTTTGCGAATAAGCTAGAACTTATTTTAATACCAAATACTATCCTGAGCTAAGAAAAAAGAGAGAGGGAGTAAATGCTTTTATGGTGCTATCAAATATATTGTCTGGCCCCAGCTGTTGATCATGAGGAAGGTGGGAATTGTGTCTGCTCACCCCCTGTGGAGATTTTCACCAGCCAGTGGTGTCAGAAAGTGCTGTGTGTGCCTGTGTTGAGGAAACTGATTTCTACCCCGGGTGTCATCCTTCCCCTTGAGCACTACCTGGAGAGAAGAGGGCATTGCAGTTTTTGACTCTGAGATTCTTAACACATCACCGGAAAGACCTATTTTTCCACCCGAAGGCTCTCCATCTGTCTGGTCAAAGTCTGTTGCTGCTCTCAATGTGTTGCTACTTCTGCTTAGTCTGCCTTGGCTTTCCTTTGCAATTGAAGTACTGATGGTGCTGGACTTCTTCTGTTTGCTTGCTTTCCTGCAAAATAGGTTTCTTGCTTACCTGTGGCTTTTATTCTATGTGCACATGTGTTTACTAAAACATTGAGTTGTTTCAAACATTATTGAAATCGAGGTATAATGAAATAGAGTTTAATGAAACAGAGGGGTTTGTGGTGCTGTAATGTGAGCAGCGTATGATTTGGGAGCTGATTGCTTCTGACTCCTGTTTTAAGGGAGAAAAGGGGTGTGAAGATTGACAGGAGAACTCATAGTTATAACAAGGGAGCTGTAACAGAAGAGGAAGAATTTTTCTGTTCAGCGGTGAAAGTCTGCAAGGTCAGGAAGAGAATGGCAGCAGGGCTTGGGGGATTTTGAAAGTTGTCAGTCATTAAGCCATATGTTGCTGAAAATTACTGATTACTGAAAGCTGCTGGGAACTCTTCAGTCATTGTTGGACTGGAATTTGTAAACCAGATCAGAAAACTTTTGTTTTCTTGGGTCAGTGGAATTACTGGAAGAGAGATGAGATTATTTTCCTGTAAATAAGGTGCTGCAGGAAGGAGGGCCTTGAAATCTTGTTGCAGTAGCTGTTGGCTGTAAAATACAGAACTATGCAATGAAATTGTTTGTTTATATCTCGAGATCGAGTCAAAGACTGAATTTATCTTGAAGCTTCTCTTCGGAGAGCTGAGGTGAAGATTTGGAAAGGGAAAAACTGGCAGCAGGAGGCTGGCTGAGCGTTTGCTAGAATCAAACCAGAACCTTCCATTTCACCATATGGTTGACAGCTGCCCTGTTCCTATTTGTTGTGATTTTTCTGTGTTACACAGGATTGATTGGTGGCGTTTAACTGCTTTTGAGCTCTTGCATAACATTTGAAGCTGCTGTGTTTTTCCCATTTATCTGAACTCCACGAGTTCTCTCTGGAGTGGGATGAAAAGCTGGTTTCACCCCACCTTTCCTCCTTGTGAAATGTCCAGCACCAAGCCTAGGGGTAGGGAGGGTGTTTTTTTTAGAATACAGGCATGGGAGAATAAACTCAGATTTCACGTAGACAGTAATACAAAACTTTAGGATAAGCACTTTGGAAATCCAGGTGTGTTAAGATGCAAGCTTTTATTATTATATATATTATCATGTCTTAAAGACCTGGACAACTGTGATGGGGAAATCTGAAGGGAGTGCAAATTGTTTTGAAATGGTTTGAATTTACTTGGGGCTGGGCAGACTTAGTTAATTTTATATATATTTCTTCCCTTTTCAACTGTCAGAGAGAAGTTGTTGAGATTAACAGATCCTTTGGGCTGTGAAAGGGGGGCAGCTGTTTCCAAAGGATTTGGGAAGTAGGACACAGAGCTGTGGGCTCGTCTGCCTCCGTTCCCTGTAACCTCCTCAGCAAACGCGTGTGCTGAAGCCAGTGACGAGTGACATCAGGGGTTATTAATACCACCTTTTTTGATACGAGCAGAAGTTTTATCTGGGGAGTGAAGTGTGTTTTGGCAAGAAGCTCCACGCAAAGTAAATACTGTGGCCTTTACGCCTCTAGTTCTGACCTCATCTCTCTCATTGTTTGTCTTTGAACAGAAACCCTTTATTACTCAATTATCTCACATTGTGCTCTTACAAATTGCAGTTTCGAAGAAGAGGTACTTTCCTCCAGAAACTTCTAGATCATCTTGCAGGTTAAGTTATTTTTGATCAGAAAAGGCTATAGTGCTGGCTTTAGATATTTAGAGCTGTGGGTTTGGCTTTTTTATTTGTTTTTTATTGTAATTTGCCTTTGAATGGTTGTCATCATATATTAGACCTCTTTATTGGATAGCTTTTCTGATTATTTGAGAGCCAACTGGATACTTTGAGTCTTCTTAACTGCTGTATGAAAATCTGGACATAACTACCCTACTCTCTCTCAGTAGCTCATGGGATAAGTGACATACTTTTCCACTATTTTGAACAAAAGTCTGCATAGAAGATAAGTGTTTACCAGCTGATGTCCTTCTTTCAGAAAGGGCTGCAGAAATGACTGCTAAGACTGTAACAGCAAAGAGGACCTGCATTCAGTTGGAAGGGAGCAGAGAGGTTCCCCTTGAGCTCGAATAGGTATAAATTTCCATCCCTCCACCATCACTGAACCTTCTGCAGTTCAAAGCCAATGACTTTCTGCTGCTTTTTTTTTCTTTTTTTTTTTTTTTTTTTTCTTTTGGGGTTTTTTTTTAAAATATTTTGGTCGAGTCATCTATGGCACTCAACATGGAGACTCTGCAGTTCAGAAAATCTGACTGTAACTGGCGTTTTTGAACACAGCATTAATTGTGGAACATGGTCTGATACCTACTCGATACAAATCCAGAGTATTAAATTTATATTAATACACTTTCTTACATTTTTTTTTGTGTTTTTTTTTTTTTTTTTTTTTTTTTTTTTTTTACTGTGAGAGATGTTCTTTAAATAGATTCGGCTGACTGTCAGGCTTAAAATCAAATGATTCAGATTAGGTAAGTGTTTGCAAGATTTCATTACGCTCTTTTAAGAGAGAGTCCACTATAATTTTATAAAACCCACAAGCGTTTTGGATGAAGAAGGAGTTGGAGAACTGCTTGCTGTAAATGGTATCTTCATGCAATATAAAGCTATCCTTGACCCCAGCAGATGGCCGAGTCTCACGTTGGGGTGTTTCTGCAGAACATGGTCTCCCCAGGCCCCTTGTTGGTCTGAGCATTTAACAGGAACATAGAGTGGGTTTGGTTTTGTTTTTCAGGAGTTATTTGTTGGCTTGAAAACTTGGTATAAGAACATATTCTTTTTTCATAGCAAAATTGTTGGGTTTTCTCCTTCCTATCACTGTAGAAGCAGCAAGCTGGGTACTAGTTCAGAAATGCCAACTTTGCCATTTCAGGGAGCAATATGCCCAAGAGACAATTTGGCCTCTCAGTATTGTGCCACAGTTTCTTCTAGAGGTTGGTAGTGACTGAAATTACTCTGGTTTTAGTCAAGGATGTGCGTGATCCCAGTTTGCTCACTGTTCTGTCTGATCCTTTCACTTTTGGTTTCCATTTTCCTGAGGTGGTTTCTCAGAAATAGCCTTCATTGCGTGAGGAAACCTGCAGCGTTAAAACTCTGGTTTTAATCTTCACTTCAAGATCATTTTGATGGTATTTACTAGCAACTTTTAGCCTAACATTTGGATGATTGCTTTTGCATCAGGTAAGTGGAGACATTTCCCTGCTGTCTGAAAGGCTATTTATCATAACCTTACGCAAACTCTGAGTCTATTTTCTAATGTGGTTCTGGAGAGTTAGCCCGGGGTCGCCGATACTCACACCTTTGCCATGACTTTACAACACTTCACAGGCTAGGAATTGTGCAATAGCAGAAAGAAAAATAAGGAAGACCCGTATGAGTCTGTCATGGGCATCAACGGTGCTGTCAGGTACTGTCAGTTCCTGGTTCCACCCGGTAGGCACAGGCAGCACAGAGCCAGGTAATTAAATTGTTCCTACAAGAGGAAGACTGACAAATGGGTGTTAGCTTGACAGCGAAAGCATCATAGACTCTTTTTTCCCCCTTTTTCTCCCAGCAAAGCAATCAAGACTGAGCAAATGCATGCATAAAGCAGAAAGCGCTTTTTTTTTTTTTTCCCCCCTTATATTGTCCCATTTGCACTATCAAAAAATTCTTGGAGATAGAGATGAATGGAAAGAATTGTACCTTTTTGTAATTACTCTGTATGGTTTAGGTGCGCAAAGAAATCTGTCCAGTATTTCTGGCTCACTAAGAATCTCAAAAAGAGGTGACATCCTCAAGAGAGGAAGTCCTCCCCTCTTTGTGTGGCAGTTGACATCTGTCAGGGATATTTACCTTTAAGGTCACTGCCCTGCTCATGGGTTATTTGGTAGTGGGAATTTTTTCTGTCGCTCTATTTTATTTCATCACCTTCAAGATTAAATTTAGACTGACTTGCAAGCTGGGTAGCCTTTGGCATGTCTAAACACTAAATGAAGGTCTTAATATTGGTAGCTCTGCAATTAAATATAACTTAATCCAAGCAGAAATTAGCAAATATTTCCATCATTTTATCTACATGGAGAATGTATGTTCTTGAGCCTCTAGTTGTGAAATTTTTTTTCCTTCTGGCTGAAAACAGTCATGGGATCAGTCAGGGAGGTTGTTCCTGTGCTTCCTCACTGAAAGAGCGACCCTGTCAGGAACCATCAGGGTGGAAACATTCACCAAAATCCATTGTCTTGGGCAATTCTTTCTTCTTCTTTTATTCTGAAAAATATTTAAATAAAGGATTTAAATGCCATTTCTCATCTGTTTAGGCTTTCAGAGGTGGCATGTGAAAGTACAATTTGCCCTGAACAGTCTGTACTGCCAGAAGTGGTGGTAGGATCTTGGGGGTGAGGTGGATCTCTTTTCTAAAAACAAACACACATTCACACATTGAAGCATTTACTTTATTCTGTGTTTTGAGTTTCTTCAGAAATGAAAGTAATGAAAAATAAATTCTAGTCCTCTGCTCTTATTTAACGGTGTGATAAATACTTAATTGGTGGTTTCAGCCATACCTAGTGCTAAATGGAAGTGTCTTCTTTCCTGTTTTAATTCAGCCATGTGCCTGGAATGGTTCATCAAGCAATAGCATAAATGCTTAGAGACACATGAGACTGCAGCTAGAGTGCAGTGTTAGAATTTATATTTTTTTTTGTCCCCTTAAAATGAACAGTGATACTGGGACCTCACTGGAGAGCGAAGGATGCGGCTCGAGATGTTACGTTTCTATGTGATTGATTTATCAAGTGAACATGAGAATGAACAGGGACTTGAGCTCTTCTGTGGTATGTGTCTTGTAGAGTGCTGTGCTCTGCTGTCCCGAGGACAGACGTTGGGTTTCTCCAGGCCAGAAGCAGGTGCTGAACCATGGCCAGCTTTGCTCTGGGGGTGGCATTGCTGGAGCCGCGATGGCAGTGGTTCCCCGTGCCCTTCTCTTGTCTGTTGGGCTTGTCTCTGCAGCTGGGAGCCCCCCTTCCTTCCCCAAAAATGCTGTTGCCAAACAGCATGAATTCAAAGGAACATCTAGAATGTTTGATTTCCTTTGTTTATTCTATACTTTATATACTTTTACATATATTATTTACTTCTTATTATAACATTTATATAACATTACTGTAAGGCTGTGCAACTTTTCAGGGATATAGTTGGCTTTTTCAGTCAGGCTGGCTAGATTAATTTTGTACCTTATTCCTGTCAGTAGTATTCTTAATATGATAAGCAAAATTCAACTACCTTAGAAGTTTTTTAGGCTTTCTGCCTCAGTTCATTGTGTCCCTAAGTTAATGTTTTGAGTAATGAACCAAGAGCATCATTTATGCTTTTGCATCTGGCACTCCTCCACTTTTGGTCTTATTTCTGTATTAGTAAAATTTCCAGCAATGAGAATCCTGTCTCTTTTCTATAAGAATAGTTTTCTCAGGTCCAATAATACATTTCTCTTTTACTTCAGACTCAGTTTTCTGGAGTCATGCCAAGATGCCTCTGGGACATACAGTAGCTACAGCTTTTGAATTTTTCATCTGGGGTGGTTTTGTGGGGTTTTGGTTATTTTTTTTCATTGGTTTTTGTTTTGTGTGTGTTTGCTTTTTTGTTTTGTTTTGTTTAATACAAGAATTGTGTGGAGCTGCAGTTGTTGCCACTTAACATTAAAATACTCCAGGAGGCTGGGAAGCTCCATTGGCAATTCTGTTGTAGGAGTTTTCCTTGTACTATTAAAAAGCTGGCTTTTATGTGTTCTTAATAGGGGAGCAGACTTTCTCAAAAACTCCTGTAATTGGAAATGCTATATGAAAGTCTTTTCTTATTATTTAACTATATGATTCTCCGAAGCTTATGGAAAATGCCATCAAAGTGTTATCATTATTTCATTTTGGAAGGTAAATTTTGTTATTTCTTTAGTTCTGTGATTAGGACTGGTCACAAGCTCAGACAGTACCTGGGGGAAGGAGCCTGCCTGGGGAACACCTACATCTGCTGAAGGCAGCGATAACCTTCCTCTTCCCCTACAGGTCCCTGCTGTTTTCTTAGCAATTGTATGTTGGGTGTTTAAAGTATGGGAGGGTGAGGTTTTTTTACTGATGATTTGTCAACCGTGGTGGAAACAAAACAGGATATTTTAGTAATGGCAGTTGGTTTTTACAAAAATTCACTTTGTCCTGCTTGCTTTTTATGACCCTTTTTATGGTAGAGCAGAATGGATCTGTAAATAATCCTTACCAATACTGTCCTACGTATCTTTCAGATTAATCAGGATTCCATTGTGTAGCTAGTGTATAACGTTGGTAAGTTTTTAGAGGTTGGCAGATTGCAAAGCTGCCCTTTATCTCCAGAGCTCTGGTTGTGTCACAACTGGGTGGTTACCAGCTTAAGTGTTTTCTGCTTGGTCTTAGCTCTGCAAAGACGCATATAGCCCCGGGAGCAAACGCCTGGGAAGGAGTCACTCCTGGGAAGCCTGTGCAAATGCAGTGCAGGTTATTTAGCTTCCCTAGTTAATGCCAGAGTCCTGGCCAGCTTGGAATAATTCTGTTGCAATGACAGGCAAACTAGAAAGCCTCTAATCTAGTTCTGGTTCCAAGACAATAAAATCAATGGAAAAAAAATGTATTCGCTTTGTCATAACTGAGACAGCTTGGCTCAAAAAAGTATTTAAAGTTTTATAGCCCGTTTTGAGAGCAGAATCCTGATGTGAACTTTAAGTCCATGGAATAGGTGCTGCTCACAGCTGGGCATCTTGGACGTGTTTTGGGTTGTGTTTTCCATCTTTTCATAGGTGCTGTGGAAAGGAGCTGACAGAGTTCTTGGCTCAGGGCTTTTTGTGGGTGAACCCAGAGCCTCGGCTCGTTCCAGGCAGCGTTCAGCTCCGTCTCTGCACCTATTGCGAGTGGTGGCGGTTTACAGGGATCCTTAACTTGTTGCCTGAAACCAAATTACCTCACACAATATGGTTGGCTCATGGTTCATTAAGGGATTGAGCAAAGAAAAGGGGGCTGAGGCTGAGATGGCTTTGAAATGAGTCCTGGATACGTTCAGCACTCAGGAATGCTGCGCGACGGGCACGGCGATGCTCTCTGTCTGCAGCCCTGCGAGCACAGCTGAGAATTTTGCATGGCACACCAGCAGCTCAGAAGAATATTCATCTGTATATAGATATTTGACTGTCTTACAACAACATTGAGACTTCATGAATATTTGTAGAATGAGTTTAGTAGGAGTACAGAGACAGTATTACTAGAAGGGAATGGGTTAGGCTGCTGTTACCCATCGCAGATGTTGTGTGGAAGATGAAAAACGTGCCTTCACAGATACCCAGGGTATCTTTGTAAGGAATTGCTCTCTTAGTTATTTTTTGCTGATGCACAAACATCTATTTTGTGTGTCAGTTCCATAGTGACTTCATGCTGCAATTACTGTTTCAGGACATGTGGAATAGTCATCTTGCTTCTAGCAGCCGTAATAGTTGCATTCAGGTGTTACTGTGTGTGTAGAAAGTGGGATAACCCTGAATGTCATTGGGAATGTCCCTGGAAAATACTATGTGGTTGTCTGTAAAGTAAATATAGGTGGGCTGTGCTTGCGAGAACTTAAAAAAAAAGTTTTGCCATGAATCTTTTAGTTCCTGTTTCAAGGAATTTCTCAGATCAAATTATTTTCCACATTTCCTGTGAGATGAGGGCAAAGGTGACCTTGTGGTGGGAAGAGCAGCTTCTATTGAATGGTTCTTCCGGCTTCTTCAGCAGAAGCATCGATGTCTTTTGGAAGATACTGTATATCCCGCGTACCTAAATTTAAGTAACTTTTTCTAGACAGACACATAGTTTCTAATTAAGAAAAATTGGAGACTGTTGTTCTGAGAGAGCTGTGGCTGCTGAGTCAGGGGAGAACCCTCTGCCTTTGCCTTCTCAACCTTCCAAGTTCAGTGCAAAATCCCAGTTCCAGGGTGGACAAGGTGCTAGTGTGTATTCACAGAATCACAAATCCTCGTACTACTGTCTGAATGACTAAGGTATCGTAAAGAAATTTAACACTTCAGGATTCTAAAGGTTACCTATGAAAACTGCTACGGAGTTCAGGCGAATGTTGTGGTTTATTTTTTTAATCTAACTTCCTCCTTTAACACTTCCAACATACTCCAGCCCTTTTGCTCTTACATACTTTTTCTTGGAATTCTCTGTTCTTTTACATGTTATTTTCTTTTTTGGGTGGAGGAAGGTTTATATTTTTTTGCTTTGTCTCAGAAGATTGAGTGTATTGTGGGAGGTGAGGCAACACTGGTCTTGGCAGAACACCACAAAACCAAGAGAGTAATTAAATGACGCAAGCCTTTGATTATTTTTCTCTCTCAAGCTTTCTGGCACGGCCGGGCATTCCGATTGCAAAAGGCGGATCAGGAGAAGGAACTTCTACAGATCGCACACGGAATTAGAAGAACTGAACTGGAGACTTCTTGCTGCTGTAAAGCTCTTCGCTCTCAAGTCCTGGAGTTCCTTCTTTTTCCCCTGCGAGGATGATGTCTCTTTCATCACCCAAGACAGATGTAACTGAAAGGAAGCTGCCAAGGTTTTATTTTGGTTTTGGTTTCTCTGCTCCCTTATTAATTGGATTTTTCCTATCTTCTGCAGGAGGATTATAGAAGGATTAGAGAAGCTGGGTTTTTTGGGGTGTGGGAGGTAGCTGTTGTTTTTCTTCTCTGAATTCTGGGACCTGCTTAATTTGCCACTTGTTCCCTGAAGTCACTGACTGTTTGGAAAAGGGAGAAGCAGAATAACAGATGAACTTGCCTGACCATGGATTCCTTCCCTTTGCAAACTTTGTATGTGGTTGCTCGTAAAAGACATTTTTGCATACATAAACATCAAATGAAGAATAGCATCCTGGGCTGGATTTAAAATAAGCAAGCTGCTTGTGTCCTGTGAAAGGATAAATTCCATTTAAACTATAATTTAAAGAAGATTGGATGTTGTTCCAGTTTTGAATTTTGGTGAAAGAAAGGAAGGGTCTGATCGAGTTGAATACCCTGCCGGCCCAAACCTGCATATTCTACAGCTAAAACTAGAAGATGTCTTGGAAAAGAAATTACTTTTCTGTGGGTCGAGGGAATGTACAGGGCATGTTTACTCCACGAAATACAACCTCAATAGCACCCAGTAAAGGTCTCAGCAACGAGCCGGGGCAGAACAGTTGCTTCCTGAATAGTGCGCTGCAGGTAAGAGCACGTAATAAAAAATATGTTTCTGTATTTGTCCTTTGTCTATTGCAATATTTTCTTAGGCTTGACTGTGCAACAAATATAGCCAGGCTTAGCTACTTAATTGTTTGTGGGCTGAGATAAAGCTATGTTTGGAAATGTAGATTAGTTGAGTTATAAACCAACTTTTTTTTTAATTCTCAGGTTTTCCTGGTGAAATCAACAGCATTCACATAGTCATCACTTAGGGTACTTCAGTCTCTTGTGTAAAATCGTAATGTGTCAAGCAAATATGACAACATATGTAGAAAATATCTTTTAAAATAACAGAATATGGCATAGCTTGCAATATGTCTACTCCTTCAAAGTAAATTTAACTTTTTTGTTTAACTAGTGAAGTTCAAGGGTTGATAATACCTCTACAAGATCATTATGTTGTCCAGTTTTCTTTCTAACTGCTGGTTTGTAGCTTAACAATGATTGAGTCTTTACCTTTTGATTTGGAAGAAAAACCTTTTCCTGTGTCAAAATTTGCTGGAGTGGTACAGCTGCTGTACTGGTATTGTCCCCATTGAGATGTTTGGAATGTCTGACATTTGAGATTCAGTCCTTCTGGCTGCAGGGTTTGAAACCCTTTCTCCACCCTTTCCTTCCCTTCATATGACTTGTCTGTGTAGCACAGACTGTGTCACTGTTTTTGTTGGGCTGCCTTTTTTTTTTTTTCCCATGGGCACAATTAGGTTCTCAACGAACGTCAGGCTTCAAGATATTATGCAAATCATACAAATAGAAACACCGGTGACCATGAATAGGCTTAATATGCCATGAAATACAGGACTTAGGTACAAAGAGAAGTTATTATAAGAAAAGTGGGGTTTCCAGTGATGTACTGTATTAATTGCTTTTGTTAAATTGTAAGGTGTAATCACTGGCTGCTTCCTAATACTGAGTTACTGAACCTAGGTCAGAATTAAGTAGAGCCTTGTATGAGCTGCATGCCATACAGGAAAATGAAAGCCTGCCACCTCATCTTTAGTCTTCTACATAAACCGTTTGCTTCTAAAGCTCAAGATAGATAGGATACCAACAATATTTACAGTCAAAGCTGGATTTAAAAAAAAATAAAAAAGACGGTAAAAATTTCATAAAAAATATGCTTCTGCGTTTTTTTTAATCTTAATTTTTTGATGTTCAGTGTTAATCTGAGAGGCTCTTGAATGTTTGTTGCTCCTTACTATTAAGTATTTCTATAAACATTGAAGATAAACTCCAAAGGCAATTACATTGAAGAATTGGACTCGTTCCCAAATGTGTTATTTTTTTGTCCTTTTGTAAAGTCTGCAGTAGTTGGTCAGGAATGTTGTGTGTAATCAGATGGTTCTAAGGCTTATGGTGCCTCCCACCCCCTTAAGTATAGGGGGAGTTTGAGTATAAACATAGCCATGAATTTTGGGAAACTTTGCAGATTACACATTCAATAAATGTGATTTTAAATATAATTTTAGGTAACGTTTGTTGTGCTATGGCTTAGTTAACAGGTTGTTTCAGCTGGAAACTCTTCTTGAAACCAGCACAACATTTTTCAGAGTGCAAATTTTTTTCTACCCAGTTACTCTGGGTAGATTAATCGGAAATAAGAATTTTGGTCCTTCCGTGGATGCTAACGAAGCATTTATCCAGTCATATGCCAGCCTGGACCCTGCTGCTCCATCCGGAACCTGGCAGGACGTGATTTAGGTCAGGGCTTCTTTCAGTGCAAGCTTCTGCCTCCTGAAAGGCTGGTGGCTCCAAGGCTTACAACAAAGTCCAGTTATTGTTTGTTGAAGCTGAAATAGGCAGCACCAACCCCATTTATATACAAAGAGCTGGCTGTGAAACACCTCGGAGATCAGTATTGTTGCTGTTTTACAGATACTAAGTTAAAGAAGCCCAAGATTGCACAGATTTGGTGGCAAAACTGAAGAATAATACTTGGTGGGATTACACAAGTTTTGCCTCTGGCTGTTGCTATCAGAACATAAAAAAGCATCCTTTTATGTGCTGTGACCATCCCTGGTCACAGGCCTGGTATTATCACCATACCTGTCCCAAGAGAAAAGTCTCACTGCCCCCACAGGTTAGGGTTAAGAATCTGGCAGCAATCATGGCATGTAAACCCACTCACTAATAATAATATTGGGCATAACGGCTTCTAGTAATTCATCATTTTGACTTGCAAGAACTCGTTAATGTATGTGCTGTTGGTGCTCCGTTTTTCCAGTGTTTGGGCTTCCTGCTCAGAACAAGGAGGCTGGCTCAGAGGTTACTGTCACACGGACAAAGAAGAAGATTTTTAATCTAAAAGCACATGACAAGAAATTGAGGGATGTCCTACTGTAAACTAATGTATGTAAATGATACAGCTGAGGAAGAAAGATGAAAATGTCGCAGCTAGATAAGTGGCATCCTGTTTTAAAAGTGATGTTCCTTGACCCTAGTGTACTTCTGGGATTATTTAGCATGTGCAACTTTAGCCAGAGCTTTATGCAGTATTTTATTTTATATATTCATAAAATTGGCTCTGCCTGGTTTTGTGTTTCAGGTTCTCTGGCACCTGGACATTTTTCGCCGCAGTTTCCGGCAAATCACAACGCACAAATGTATGGGTGATTCTTGCATCTTCTGTGCTCTTAAGGTAAAAGTTGGAAATAAATCAAAACCATTTTTTAAAAAGAAATGAACAGAAATATTTCTATTCAATAAATGTGATTTTAAATATAATTTTAGGTAACGTTTGTTGTGCTATGGCTTAGTTAACAGGTTGTTTCAGCTGGAAACTCTTCTTGAAACCAGCACAACATTTTTCAGAGTGCAAATTTTTTTCTACCCAGTTACTCTGGGTAGATTAATCGGAAATAAGAATTTTGGTCCTTCCGTGGATGCTAACGAAGCATTTATCCAGTCATATGCCAGCCTGGACCCTGCTGCTCCATCCGGAACCTGGCAGGACGTGATTTAGGTCAGGGCTTCTTTCAGTGCAAGCTTCTGCCTCCTGAAAGGCTGGTGGCTCCAAGGCTTACAACAAAGTCCAGTTATTGTTTGTTGAAGCTGAAATAGGCAGCACCAACCCCATTTATATACAAAGAGCTGGCTGTGAAACACCTCGGAGATCAGTATTGTTGCTGTTTTACAGATACTAAGTTAAAGAAGCCCAAGATTGCACAGATTTGGTGGCAAAACTGAAGAATAATACTTGGTGGGATTACACAAGTTTTGCCTCTGGCTGTTGCTATCAGAACATAAAAAAGCATCCTTTTATGTGCTGTGACCATCCCTGGTCACAGGCCTGGTATTATCACCATACCTGTCCCAAGAGAAAAGTCTCACTGCCCCCACAGGTTAGGGTTAAGAATCTGGCAGCAATCATGGCATGTAAACCCACTCACTAATAATAATATTGGGCATAACGGCTTCTAGTAATTCATCATTTTGACTTGCAAGAACTAGTTAATGTATGTGCTGTTGGTGCTCCGTTTTTCCAGTGTTTGGGCTTCCTGCTTAGAACAAGGAGGCTGGCTCAGAGGTTACTGTCACACGGACAAAGAAGCAAGATTTTTAATCTAAAAGCACATAGCAAGAAATTGAGGGATGTCCTACTGTAAACTAATGTATGTAAATGATACAGCTGAGGAAGAAAGATGAAAATGTCGCAGCTAGATAAGTGGCATCCTGTTTTAAAAGTGATGTTCCTTGACCCTAGTGTACTTCTGGGATTATTTAGCATGTGCAACTTTAGCCAGAGCTTTATGCAGTATTTTATTTTATATATTCATAAAATTGGCTCTGCCTGGTTTTGTGTTTCAGGTTCTCTGGCACCTGGACATTTTTCGCCGCAGTTTCCGGCAAATCACAACGCACAAATGTATGGGTGATTCTTGCATCTTCTGTGCTCTTAAGGTAAAAGTTGGAAATAAATCAAAACCTTTTTTATTTTAAATGAACAGAAATATTTGCAATATTTGATTAATATGTGTCATCAAACTTGCATTTTTTAAAAAGAAATGAACAGAAATATTTCTGATATTTGATTAATATGTGTCATCAAACTTGCATCTGTAAATTTGTCAGACCAAAGGTAAATCTGGCCCAAGACACTCACAGTACTGGTTTTAAAATATGTTCAAGCCAATAAATTGTGAAAATACTGTAGGTAAAGTTTCAGATACAAGGACTCTTGTCAATGGAGTGTTGGATCATTGTGGGCCTCAGTGCTGTGGAAAGATTAGTTCAGCCAGTAAAACATCAGTTTGTTTTGTTTTTTCTAATTTATCATTTGTTTTATAAATGCCATACTCTATACAGTTAGTATGATCATCAGAAGTTACCTGTCCTTCAGAGCTGCTTGAAATGTCAGGATGGAGAAGGCCACTTAGCTTTAAGCCTTTCTGTTCAAAAGGGTTGATTATATAAGACTAAAAGGTATTTTCTGCTGTAAATATTGATGTCTGCATTATATGGCTCAGCTCTTTGTGGTCTGTGTTTTAAAAAAGCCATCAATTCTGTTTGTAGCTGCAGATCCAGTCACTCATAGATGCAGCCTGGACAGTCAGATCTAGATGCCGGCTCTGATTCTGAGTACAGTTATGTACCTCAGTAAATTGTGCAATCTTACATCTCTGTTTGTCTCTACCCATTAATTTTCAGCACTTCTGGGTTTTTGTGCCCTCCTTTCTAAGTTTTACTACTTTGAACTCACAGCTCCCTCTAACCTTGTGGGAGAAATGGTCGTGATGCAACTGTGATGAAAATCTCAGCTTCAGCCTTCCTGAGCAGTGAATTTTTTTCTGAGATTGGGACTGAGACATTTTCTTTGATCACAAATAGGTTGTAAAATCTAATGAAATATTTAAATTCATTGTGGGAGAATTTAGTGTGTCATGAATTCTGTGTGCAGTAATGAAAAGGACAGACAGCATGTCTTAGAAATAGGGCAAAATAGAGAGTGCAAGGTTTAAATTAAGATCATCTGAAGTTCACAGGCAGTGTTTGTAGTATAATAGCTGTCTTGCTAAGTGACTTTACAGGCTTGAAATGAGTTATCTTGTGAGGTTTTGGACTGTTGTTGAGGGGTTTTCCATTGCAAAAGAACAGCAAAGAGGAGGCTATTAAGGCGTGAAAGAAGAGAAGTCATTTCCTTCTGAGAGGAAATTTGTCTCAAATGATGAGAAAGAATGGAATTTACAGCAGTATCATCAGAAGAGGATATAGCAGTGGGTTGGGAGCAAGATAGCACATGCAAAGTGAGAAATAGAGCTATCCAGACAAAGAAAAGATGGAGCATTTAAATATATTCCCTTCCTTATAGGGAAGTGGCAAGCCTTAGGCGTGATCTGGTTTGAGTTCACCAAGTTCAGTGGGATAAATAATTTGCAGCTAATTCTTGGATCATTCCCTCGACTATTGCCAAGTGCTTGTTGGCATTCTTTGGCAGCTGAGATGGGGACTGAAAGAAGAGGACTTAGGAAACTATCATGAACGTAAGCTCTTGCTGTTCTGGGGTTTAACCTTACAGCAAGATGTGGCAAGGAAATAGCAGGCAGGTTCTGCCACTTGAATGAAAGTAGGCTGGAGTCTGAGGCAAAGCTGAGAGGTTTTAGTATAAAGATAATAAAGTCTTTTTCTGAATGAGAGTACTGAAGGAGGAGGAGAAGAAATGGTGTTATAGGAGAACAGAGAGGATGAACCTTTTGGAACTGGAACTCTGGACAAAGATGCGTCTGGATTAGCAGTGCCAGTATGAGAGGGGAAAGTGCTACAGTAAGGCTGGAAGATGACAGGATCTCTGGAATATATATATTAAAAGCAGGCGTTGGGCTGAAGAGTGTTTAGTTTTGTTGATAAAATCCTTGCTTTTGATGTCTCACTGAAATGTGCAGTATGCTATTATAAACTTGGAAGTGACAGGTAGAGTGGCAGAATTCACAAATTGTGTGCCTGCAGCCATATGCTTATTTTTTAAAATTAAGCAGCCTTTGAAAAAATTGCTGCTCTCTCTTCTTGCTCCCAGATATCTGCAAGGGTTTTTTGTTTTGGCTTTATTTGCTATCTGAAGTTCTTACCGATGCCATGCTTAACCAGAAGGTGTTACAACCTTTAGTTTACAACAAAGCTATGGAGTTCCACCAAATCCTCAAGTACTTCTGAAGAATTTAGCAAACTTGCATCTGGTTGTGTGCAGAATTCCTATAGCTCACAAAACTCCATGTGCAATAAAAAACTCTGAAGAAATGAGTAAACAAGTGAAGAGTTATCTGGACAAGTATTTCTGAATATGAGCAGTAACCAATACTTGACAAAAGTAAATAAGCCAGTTCCAACTGGCTTTAAACCAAACCAAAATGTTAATGTGTTCTCTGTCTACAGTCTGCACTTCATGGGAAATTTCAGTGTGTTCTACCCAAACCTATTCCAGAACCTTCAGAAAGTTTACAGAAATTTATTGTAAAACTATGCAAGAAAAGGAAAAACCCACATAGAAATGTATTTGTTCGAATTTATAGAACTGTTTTACTCCTGGTTCCCTTATGTTGATAAAGCAACTCACAATTTTATGTTTTTCTCTGGGTCATATGACAAGTTCCCACCTTTATTAATTTGTGTAATATGTCAATGTGTGTACATAAATATTTGAAAATTTCCCCCTGGTTTTATGTTATTATCAAGCCAAATAATATTCTAAAGGTGAGTAATAAAGGGTGTCACTTAACCCTAAGTGAACTTGGGGCTGCAAACCTCCCCTCATCCCCCTAAAAAACCCAAACACCAGAAACACAGGCTGTTTTGCTTACGTGCAACTGAAAAGGCAGGGATACTAAATGATAAAGGCATGCAAAAGGGATAGACCCAAATTGTGGAGATGATCACATTCATCATGATAAATTTCAGGCAGTAGAGGGGGGAAAAAAAGACTGTTTAAAGTATTTACTTGTTCTCTGCTGCCCTCTGGATCAGTGTTCTCAAAGTGCTCTTTTTGTTCCTCTGTTAAAGTCTGGCTGTCTGGCACATACTGTGTGTAAACTTGTACATGACAAATGGATTAATGGGCTTAACATGTACCTAATACATCACCAAGAGCATGTTTTGTGTCCCAGTGCAGCAGGATCATCCCTTCCCTTGCCTGCTCATCTCTTCCCCAGCCCTCCCGTCTGCTCTGGAAGCCTTTAATGTTGTCCTGCCAAGGGAATGGCAGCTGAGCCTCCAGGTCTTTGACATCCTCTTTCTCTTGAATCTTGCCTTAGGCTTTGCTAAGATGAGGGAGAAGATATGGCTGGATCCAGTGGGAACCCGAGAATTTGGAGCTCTAGACCATTCGAAAATCTCCCATTAGGGTCTGGGGAGAGGTAATTAGCTTTGCATGCTGTCAGGTGGATCTGCCCGCAATACTTGTCCAGACTGAGCAAGGAGGAGGCAAGAGATGTTTATGCTTCTCCAAAGCGTGTTCAGACTCCAGCCTGGCCTGGGAAAGGAGCAATATTTGGGGGGAAGCATCTACATTGTGTGTCCCCCCCCTCCACTCTGGGTTCCTGATACCTCCTGTGTTGTGCAGGGAAGGTTCATGCTCTGCCCCTACTTGGAACCGTTGCTCTAAAGGCGACGTTCTCTTCCCACTGACTTTGGAGGAAGATCATCTTCACGAAGCTAAATTTAGCCTTTGAATGACACCAAAGAAGTTGTATGTTTTTCCACACTTTCTTGGCTTGCTGCAACTGTTTCTAGGGATTCTGATGTCATGCACAGTATTTACTGTAAATGCTCAGCTAGCTCTATAAATATTATTTATAACTTTCCATTATTTTTTTTATGAAATGAAGGGTCACAGGACAGTGATGTCATACCTGATACCAAATCCCATTTGATTTATATCCCGCGTTGAAGACATCCATTTCACAAATTCTCGGAAGTGATTTTAAAACTTGTTGTGCTACCTGGCAGTGTTCGTGTGGCTACAAAATGAGCCTTGAAATCATTCCAGACATACATTCATTGGTTATTTTGAAGGAACCTTGCATCAATGGCTATAAAAAGGCAAGGGCGAGCTACAAAACTCCGTGCTGGAATCCCAAACACGGTTCCTTAAGATGTGGCATTATTGAAGAGGGGTTTTTTTCAGTACACAAGCTGTCCTTACTGCTATGTGGTTTGCCTGCCCTAACACTGCAACAGCTTTTTGATTTATTATTAATGTTGAAGTCTACTGTGTTCTGTTTTATTTTCCTTTTTCTAGAGCATGACTTTGCTTTGGTGTTTGTTTATCACAGCTGGAAGAGGGCAGGAAGGGGGAAATCCGTCCACTGTACTGAGCATGCCACAGAGACTTTGTTCTCCTTCCAGGGATTGTACTGGGAGCTCCATAGTGCCAGGATATAGGACAGAGTGTTTTTTGTAGTTTGTGAAGAAGAATGCTCTATTGATTGATAAATTCCAGTAGGGCTGGTCTTTTCTGTAATTCAGTCATGTGCAACAAAAGCAGGAAGAATGTGAATTTTCTCTGTAGAAATGGTGTTGTTTTCTAAGGTGAAAATTGAGAACAATAGGGTATTAGGAGGCTTTAAAGAAGTGGAATGACTATAGTTTCGTGGTTCTGGTTACCCACTTGATGGAGATGGAGGAATTTGTTATGAAAAGTTCATTATATGATTGAGACAGTAATAGGTTGGTTGCAAAATGAAAAGTGCGTTACATGATTGAGACAGTAATAGGTTGGTTGCAAAGATTTCACCCTCTTGTTTTCTGCTTTTTTTCGAAATCAGGAGAGTTCTTCAGGGTAAAACAGTAGTAAAAATATATAAAATAATAAGTTCTATTGTTTAAACTTTTTCTTTTCCAGTTGGCACTTGCAGTTAACTGCCTGACAAACAAACTAGCAGCAAGTACAGTGTCCTGAGTTAATAAACTGGTAATTGAAGCTTCCAAATAGGTTCCTGAATTAATAAACTGGTAATTGAAGCTTCCAAATAATGACTGCCTCCTTTGATCTTGATCAAGCAGTTAATAAATTGTCACGTAGTTGATGTGGATGCTCTGTGATTTGGATTTCTTTGGATTGCTTTGTTCTTTGAAAGAAATACCACACCGCTAGTGCTGCAGCAATATCCCCATCCAGAAGCACCTGTACGATGCTGGAAGAGAATAAGTAGTTCTCAGGAATAATGACTGCCTCCTTTGATCTTGATCAAGCAGTTAATAAATTGTCACGTAGTTGATGTGGATGCTCTGTGATTTGGATTTCTTTGGATTGCTTTGTTCTTTGAAAGAAATACCACACCGCTAGTGCTGCAGCAATATCCCCATCCAGAAGGAACATCTGTACAATGCTGGAAGAGAATAAGTAGTTCTCAGGAAGCTGCCAAGGACAGAACTCAGATTTACAGTGCATGGAGACTGATCTGATTAAGAAGCTGTTGCCTGTTTTCTTCAGCTATCAATTTATTCTTAGGCCAGCCTGCTTCTACATGCTTGATTAAAAAATCATATGTGCGTGCATATCAAATCTGGGGTTTTTTTCATCAGTACAGTTGCACACACATTAGAGATGTCAATTTACACCAAATAAATTGAGTATCTTTTTTTTTCCTAGGGAGAAAATGGATTCCAAACACAGTTAGAGAGAATTCAGAGCAGATCTTGCAAGTTATGGAGGGATTCACAGATATTTCAGAATTCTGAAATGTCAATCCCAATAATCCCCCAATAATTACTATCTTTTATTCTCTAACCAAATGAAGAACAACTGGATTTATGATCATGCATGTGAATGTTAGCATTCTGAAATGGAAAAGACAGCTTTAAGTTAAACAACTTAATAAACAACTTTATCATACAACTTAATAGTTGTATGATAAAGATTCCTGGTCTCAAACCTCAGCTTTGTTTTCCTTTGACACTTTAGAAAGTTTATGTTGACTCTCACACTTCCCAAACTGGGGGAGATTATTTTGGGAGAGCACTGACTCTGCAAGCCTTTGTGCTGATGAATATCAGAAGCCCAAACCTGAAATAGAAAGGACATGAAACTTCCAGTTACAAAACTCGGAAAAAATCCTTCTGAATGGTAATAAGCCAAGTGAAGGCCCTACAGTAGATTATCTGGGATGGTTAAGGAATTTCTAGATTTGGATGTCTCTTGGAGCCAGCTGGTGAAAGATCAACTATGTAATTGTAGCTGATCTTGCCTTAGTACTTGGGGAAGGACTAGCTGCAGCTTGATGGACTTTGGCAATTTATTCCTCTGAAAGAATGCTTGTACTTCCCAATTCTGCTGTCTCGGCTACTTCTTCCAAACCTTTGAAGATCTGTAGGGAAGGAGATATGAAGGGAGATGGGCTTCTTTTTTGTATAGACCTCAGGAATGCAGTGTAACCAGAAAACATACTTCCTGCCTGAAAAATCCCTTGCTCATGCTGTTCTGTCTTGGCTCGTAGATTTACCAACATGCCAAGAATAGTTCGTCAGTGTAGAATTCAAAGTACTGCTGCTAATTCAGTATTGGTAATTGCTTAGGCTTTATCTTAAGCTAATATATGTTGGGGCTTTTTTTTGTTGTTCTGCCTTCTTGATTTTAGTTACTGAAAACAGGTAAAATAGGAGAGACTTTGCTTGTTCATGAAGCTTCTAGCAGTGTCTTCATATTGTTGCTGCTGTTAGGGATACCCTCATTTCTGTTGGAATGTACTCACTGAGGGTGACCATCAGTGTGGTGAATACTCTAATGGGGTTTTCACTGTCTTCAAATTCGGATGAAGAAATTTTTGAAAGAGAACAACAAAGTTGGAATGTTTCATATTTAAAGTTCTCATTGAGTTCCAGAAGCACTTGGAGAAAAGGTGGCATGAAAACTCCGGGGGCAGAATCAGCAGGGCTTTTGGTCGCTGCCCAGCTGACTTTCAGCCCTGTATATGGAACAAATATGTTAGTGGTGAACAGTATCACTCAAGGGCAAGACCTGAAATTAAGGAGAGAGATCTGACTTAGATAACTTAAGGTGATGAAACTGCAGGAAGTGCCACACCTGTCCATCTAAAGCTGAGAGACAAGAAAGACCTGTTCTGGAGGTGAGCAAAGAACCTATCCTGGAAAATAAGGAAAAGGGGAAACAACCCCACACCCCCCAAAAAAACCAACCCCCACCCCAAAAACCCTGACCAAAACTCAGTGAAAATCAAACCCCTGTGTTCAAAGTGCTTTTGACTCCATTTGAGGTGCTTCTGGGACTTTCTATATGCATTGTGTTCCAATGGGCTCTAAACTGCACTGTGCGATGACGTGATAAGATTTGATCTTTATTAGATTAAAATGCACAATTACTCATGGGTTTTAAGACTTCTTTTCCTCATAATCTAAATAAGAGTGTACCATTGTGTACTGTCATTACACATTTTAGGAAGCATTCTTCTGTATAATATTGGGATCTTTTATTCCTTGATTTTTTACATACTGAAGAATTGAAGTGTGCTACTGAATTATTTCTGTTCTGTGGTTGTTAGCAAATTTCATAGTTTTCTTCTCTTTAATGAAAGTTTTTGGTTTAAATTGTGAAGGCTGCAATTATTTTGTGATGCAGAAAAATGTAAAGTGCAGGATCTTGTGAAAACCAGTTGCTTATAATCATCAGGATCACTTTTTCCTTACTGGATCTCTTTACGTTAACTAGTAGGTATGCTACAGGTAGAAGTAAAGTATACTGCTTTTTTTAAAGATGGAAATCTGAAATAAGAGTTTGGGGTTGCTTGCTTGCTTCTGCTTTTTTACCTAGTTTGGAGCCTGCATTGATTGTCTCCTCCCCACCAGGAGTGCAGAGCTGTTTCAGAGCTGTCAGTGGAGTAAATCAGATCCTGTCCATCCGTTGCCTGCCCAGGCGTTAGTCGATTGCCTCAGCTTCCAGAGCTGTGAAGTGGGATTGATAATAACCAGAATAAACACATTTCTAAAGCACAGTCATGAATATTTTCAAGTGCTCTTAAATTATTTAAAATAAAGTGCTGATACAGGATGGAATTACATTTTACTGCCCTTTTTTTTTTTTTTCTGAGGTCCAATGAGAAAATATACTAATGAAACTTGCCCTGTTCTCAGACTGACAGAAGTAGGAATCAAAGTTGTTAAGTACAGAGACTTTCTCATTCATTTTCATATATGTAGAAGGTAAATGAGGAGAGAGATATTGTTTGTAATTCGCGAAGTGTGAGACTTACTGCCTCACAATGAAGATGTTACCACTCTCCTCATTGTTATCTCATAATCTATTAAAGGCAATATCAGAAGATCTATGGGCATCAGCACAGAGGGCCCTTACCCATGAATGAGCACCATAAAGACTACCCAAATAAAAATAGCAGGAGAGAGAGATGGGCATTTTACATCTGTATTAGCTAATATGTCAACGCTCTAAAATGTGCCATTCCTAAAGCCAGAAGTGGCAGGGGATGGAGGTTGGTTTGCTGGCTCTGCAGCCACTGCTGTCTTCTGCACTCTTTCAGCTTCTGCAAAGCAGCTGAAATTGTACAGATTGGCAAACCTTCTCCCACTTTACCTCCTTGTTTCCTAAGCAGAAGCAAACAGGAATGGTTACAGGAGAGTAAGATTCAGATTATTCATTTCCAATTACCATGGATCCTAAGTATACTGGGGACAAGCCTTCTGTAATTAAGGGAGAAAGTAATACGTAAATCGACATCACTGTGGATTCTCAGTATAGATTTGAAAGAAACCCAAGGTGGCAAACCAGTTTGAGGCTGGATTTCTCCTTGTTTGACTAAGTTTAGAAGGCAGAAAAGCCAAGTGGTGCAAAATTGAAGATGATCCTTTTTTTTTTTTTATCTCTTGCAGTAACTGGAGTTTTTCTGCAATCTTTAGGGAGGAAAGTTTTATAGGAAAGGACAAGCAGAATTTTGAGATTGACACTGATGAAGATGGTTGCTTGTCATAGGAAATGAGGTAGAAAGAGCAGAGCGGAGTGGTGATGGAGACAGAATGGCCTTGTATGAAAATAAGAGCTAGAAGTTTCTACTTAAGCTGAGGATCTTGCAGACAGAATTCTGTTCCTGTTTTTATAGGAGGGCACAGTGAAGGTTTGACTGTTCAGAAGATCTTTCAGATATCTCGCATATACACACACTCGAAATAAAAGTGGGGGGTTTATCAGTTGGGAATATGTACTGAACTTTCGTGCATATAACCCACACTTTAAACAATAATGTGTCTTTGTAGAATTACTTGTCCTTGCAAATGATTACCCAGGTGACCTGTGAGTTACAGTTGTGAAAATGCAGGTTTATGGCCATACATAGGAACTGCTGTTTGTGTTGTGCCCTGTCCCTGCTGCATGCTAACCCCAAAATCATCTCACCCACTTCTTGGAATTACTGGAAGGTAAATTTCTTAGGGTAGAAGCAACAGATTGTGGCTGTTGAAGGGCTAAGGTGTTTGGAAAGAGTTGCTTGAAAGAGGAAAGAAGGCGGCATGTGCGAGAAGCAAGTTACTGAGGTGGGAGTCAAAAAGTGAACTGGAGAGGGGGAAAGAGGAATAAAAAGTGAGGAAGTTTTGGTGTCCATTGTATTTGCTTCAGGAATCAAATTTGGAGGAAGATCCAAGGGGAACTGACACTGAGAGAAATTTACCCCTAAGGTCCCCACCCTCCCTTGGGTGTGTGAAAGGAAAGGGAAGGAATACACAAAAGTGGGTATGATTTCAAAGGAGGAACTTCTAGGATTTTCTCTTGTAGTCCCTGTACGATACAAATATCTGTGTGTTGCTTGATCAAAGTGAGTTAAAGGTTTGTCGGTGTGGTTTTTTTCAGATAACTTGAGCAATGTTTAGAAAATACAGTAAATTAACTATCTTTTTGTTTTCTTGCTAGAGTATCTTCAACCAGTTCCAGTGTAGCAGCGAGAAGGTGCTGCCTTCTGATGCCCTGCGCACGGCTCTTGCCAAGACGTTTCAGGATGAGCAACGCTTCCAGCTGGGCATCATGGATGATGCTGCTGAATGTTTTGTGAGTGTAACTGAAAGATGGTTTGACAGGCATAGATGGGAACCCCCACTACACCATCTTCTTGTTTGTTTGTTTTTCATTTCTCCCCAAATTGCCACAGATCTGCCCTCAAAAAGCCCACACGGAGATCCCCAAGCTTGAAGTGATCCAGTGGGGAACCAGTATTTTGTTTGAGAGTCATCACTAATGATTTTGAAATGGAAACATCTGTGTTATCCATTTTTACAGTTGCTTTTGCATATGCACTGCAATCTCAGTGTGTCTTGAATGTGAATTATAAAAAAAATTGCACTGCAAGAACGATCCAGGATTCTAGTTTTAAGGATCACCTCAAAAGGGTGAAAGGATATTTTGTTTGCCAGTTATTCTGAAATCATGTTTGCAGAAACTCGATAATGTCTTCAATCTCAGTGTGTCTTGAATGTGAATTATAAAAATAATCGCACTGCAAGAATGATCAAGGATTCTAGTTTTAAGGATCACCTCAGAAGGGTGAAAGGATATTTTGTTTGCCAGTTATTCTGAAATCATGTTTGCATAAACTTGAGTTAAGGGAAAGTAAAAATACATAAATAAACCAAACGCAACCTAACACAGTTGTTTCTGTTTGTAAGTGGAGGTAAGCAAAGGTAAAATGGATCATCTCCACATATTTCTGTTGCTGTATTTGTAATCCATCTGACAATTTTTTTTTTTTTAGTCTGGTTATCTCACCAGTGTGGTTGGGAGGTGGCTTTTACATGAATCTTGTATCCCTAGGTTTACCCACCTGCTTTATTTTTATATTCAAACTCTTTCCTGATTTGAGACTTGCACTGTAAGAGATCACAGAAATAGGATAAATGCGTATAGCTGTTGTGGTGGTTCTCCTGAGCTAAGTGGACTGATAATGGGCTTACGATGACCCGAAGTATCCTGTGTTTGTAGACTAGTAATGCAGCAAAATAGTGTAGTTTAATAAGCTTGCTTAAAATGCAAGTAGATCGTATGAATAAAGGCTCACAGTAAAATAAATTGCATCAGCCCACACAGGAGCCCCTTGAGCACAGTTATGGCAGATCTTTGTATGCAGTCCAGCACTTGAACAGAGTTCTGTACGTAGCAGAACATGAAAACTTTTGATTTAGTTTCTTCCTTGAGAAAACCAATCTTAATAGCCCATCACATCCTGCTGTGGGAGTGCCCAGGAGGTGGTCTGTTAGGTTAACCCTACGGGCACAAGGATAGTTAAAATGGGTACAAGTTCTTTTTTGAGGTTAAGCTTTAAGGCAGAGATAATTCCGTAGCTTTTCACTTAGTTAACCTTTTCAGCCCTGAAGGCAGAGATTTGATTTAAATGGCAGAAGAGCTTAGATTCTAAAGCTCAAGGGAAATTGTATAGGGTCAGAGCTATTTTGCGTAATAATTAATCTTGACCTGCTTATTGGAGGCCTATAAACCATCGAGGTGATAGTGAGAAGTTTGGTGCTGGAAGAGGTGTCAGCAGACTTGTGGCACCCCCAGATTAATGTTGGCAACAGTGGGAGTAGAAAGGTCTTTGGACCAGAACTCCTGGGAACTTGAAAAGAGATGGAATTGTGTGAAACAGCATCTAGAAAACGTTCAGGGCTTTTGTTTCATGCAGAATTTACTCTGCCTCTCCATTTATTAGCTCTCCCCTTTTTTGATAGAATCTAACTGATTTGCCGTATTTCAAAGCCCTTGTGGAATGTAGAAATTGATTTGGGTTACTCTGTGTTGATGAGGATAAATTAGTGGCAACTAATCTTAAAACTGCAGAGCTGCTGTGCCTCTTACATTTGGTCAAATCCAACAATGTTTGAGAATTGGGCAGAATAATCAGTGACAAAATCTTTAGCTGTTCTTGTAAATAAAATAAATGATTACTTGACATGGCATTTCAAATCGGAAGTGGTAGCCATTTTCCTTTATATCAAAGAAATGCCAACTTCTTTGTTTACTAAGCAGCTCCTAAAAATTTGCAGGAGGCTTCTATCTATGAAAATAATGCCTATAACATTATTGCAACAGACGTGCTTTTGTGATTTATATTTTAACTTCTGTCTACATTTGAAATGATGTAATGCTTTCATTGCTTTTTCTTCTCTCTTTGGCTAGGAAAACCTGTTAATGCGAATTCACTTCCACATTGCAGATGAGACAAAGGAGGATATTTGCACTGCACCACACTGTGTTTCCCATCAGAAGTTTGCTATGACCTTGTTTGAGCAGGTGAGGAAATGGTACAGACTTTATACAAATCACCAGTTCCCAAGTTTCAGATTCTCATTTCTAAGGCATTGCATTGCCATGGGTAAAAAAGATATAAACAGAAGCGTTGCTGTGGAAATACCTGATTAATGTTGTCAATGTATTGTGTTTTCTTTCTTTTTAGTGTGTTTGTACCAGCTGTGGTGCCACCTCTGACCCTTTACCTTTCATCCAGATGGTACATTATATTTCCACAACCTCACTCTGGTGAGTTGAAATTTTTACAGGGAAGAGAACTGGTATTGCATTTTGATCTTCACCTTCACAAGATTATATGTTCAGAACATGGTTTATTCAAAGCTGGTGGAGCTTGGATAACTGTGATAAAGAACATGAGGATTTAGTGGAGCAGAAGCTATCAGTTTAGGCATGGATCAGTGTGTCTACTTGTTTATGATTCTGAATCTTGACAATTGTAGTGGCAAGGACTTGTGTACATTTTGAAAGACCTTAATATGTGAGCAGGTCAGTTACAAAGCCAGATAAGAAAAATAAAAACCAATTTCTGCTGGAAGGGACCTTTGGACATTTGCTCCATCCTGCTGTTCAAAGCAGGGCTAACCTCAAAGCTGGATCAGGCTGCTTGGGGCTTTGTCCAGCTGAGTTTTGAAAGTGTTGAAGGACAGAAACTCCATGCCTTCTTTGAGCTTGCCTGTTCCTGTTCCAGTCCTTAACCACTCATTGTGAAACTTGTATTTTAAGGTTCTTAACTTTTCATAAAATTTAAGGCTCATTGTGAAACTTTTTTACTACAATTTTAAATATAAAAAGTATTGTGTATTTTAAGGTTCTTAACTTTTCATAAAATTTAAGTGAGACGTATACTTAATGTGGGTTTGTGTTTTTATTTTATTATTAACCTTTTGTTTTCCGTGCTTTCTATATACTGAAGCAATCAAGCTATTTGTATGCTGGAGAGACGAGAGAAACCCACTCCAGATATGTTTGGAGAGCTACTACAGAATGCCAGCACTATGGGAGACCTGCGAAACTGTCCGGTTGGTAGCCTTAGGTTTGCTTTTCGAGGGGGTAACAGGCAGGACAGAAGAGATTTAGTGGATGGCACTGTAACTCACGAGCATTTTCAAGGGTTTAGCTCATCATAATGATAAAAAGGATAGGTGAGGGAGTTTTCTTTGGATTTGAATTCAGTACCTATCAGTTACTTAATGGAGAAAGGGGAAAAACAGATGTTGAGTGCTTCTTTGACTAGACACAATTTATGAGACCAGGAATAGACATAGTGTTTGGATGGAATCTAAAAATTAATGTTTCAGAGAGTTAGAAACCACAAAAAAAAAAAGTGATGAGGGGGAATTGGAAATGCTTACATTGCTCCCAGAGATGAACACACAATCCATTCCTGTTTGAGCCTGAGTTGCTGCTAGAAGTTCATATCATATATTTGCTGTTCAGCTTCACTGAGAATTGGTGAGAGCTCCAACACTGGCGTTGCATGAAGCTGCAACCATGTTGCTTTCATCCTATGATGAAAGTTTGGGGATCTTACCTAAAGAAATGGAAATGATGAAGAATTTGGATGCTGAATCTTTTTATAGAAAATTTCTGTATGCTGATGGTGGGTTTGATTAGCAAGGCTTTTTAAGAACAGCATTCCCATCACATCCATTCCCGTCACATGAGTGACAACTGGTGTTTAAACACTTAAAAAAAATTTTCTGCATGTGTCCAGTTGATAGTCACAGGTTGACGGTGGGTTTGATTAGCAAGGCTTCTTAGAACAGCATTCCCATCACATCCATTCCTGTCACATGAGTGACGACTGGTGTTTAAACACTTAAAAAAAAATTTCTGCATGTGTCCAGTTGATAGTCACAGGCTGCTAGTCTTAAAATTTTCCATTCTGCTATGCAGTAAAAGTCTGACAAAATTCAGCTGAATTAAGTCCATGTATCATTTGAGTTAAGAAAAATAATTTTTTTTCATGTAAATATAAGATGATTTTTTTTTTTTTTTAATCATAAGGGCTTGATTTCTAAGGCAAGAGTTTGACACCTTGTTCTGCCTTTTAATTTGAGCATGTCTGGATCCAAGGCTTTAGATAAGTACGCAAAAAGAGTTATCATTAGGCTTCTTTACATATTGATTAATAGGTAGGGCAGGAAACAGCTGCATAATTGCTGTTCCGTGTGATGCTACTGTTGGATGCTTCACCAGTCATCAGTGAAGCAACACAGGCTCTAACAGGAATGTCTTGTGTGCCTGTTCCCTGGGGGCAGTGTAAGTATTTCCATTTTATCCCCCCTACGGTTTCTGTAACTTAGAACTCTGAAACATTCACTTTTTAAGGCAAGAGTTTGACACCTTGTTCTGCCTTTTAATTTGAGCATGTCTGGATCCAAGGCTTTAGATAAGTACGCAAAAAGAGTTATCATTAGGCTTCTTTACATATTGATTAATAGGTAGGGCAGGAAACAGCTGCATAATTGCTGTTCCGTGTGATGCTACTGTTGGATGCTTCACCAGTCATCAGTGAAGCAACACAGGCTCTAACAGGAATGTCTTGTGTGCCTGTTCCCTGGGGGCAGTGTAAGTATTTCCATTTTACCCCCCCCTATGCTTTTTGTAACTTAGAACTCTGAAACATTCACTTTTGGTCCCTTGACCAAAATTGAAACATTATTTTCTCTTTTTGGAATATTGGCAAATAGTCGCTCACTTATCTGAGTAGAAGAAATGAAGATACTATATTGTTGTTTAAAACATTCATAGGAGTCCAGCTATTTAATAACCAAAGAATGAGAAATTTCATAGAAAGACATTCTTTGTCAGAGTAAACTGTGGAATAATCAGTTGGATAAAATTGCTTGCCAGTACTTGCTGCCCTTTTTCTTTTTTTTTCCTGTTTGGGAAAATTTTTCTGTTGAGGCTTAGCTAATGGTGACCTAGAAGTCGTACAAGGGAAGCTTTTTATCAGGATGCCATATTCCCTCTGTCTTGCAGAAAACGCTGATGTTAGCTTGAAGGAAAGAAGACAGTTTGAGAGTAAGATAAAAATCTGTCTTCGTTGCCTGGTTGTTGAGCTCGTTTCTTTCTGGTGTTTGAATTCTTCATTTTTGTCTCTCGTTGATAATTGGGACTGAAATTCTGGTTAATTTTCTAGATTGCTGTGGGGAAGAAATGCTTTATGATCTCTTCCCTGGTTGTCGTGTCTGAAATGATTATATCCAACTGTGAAACTGGTCTCTGTAGAGATGAGAAACTGTTCTCAGTATGAAAATGTGGGGTTTTTTCTTTCTGGAATCTTCCAGAGGTACCTTTGTGACCTGCCACGGGGGGAAGTGAGTGTTGCAAAGGGACTTTGTGTTAGTTGTCATCCCCCACAAAACAGATAGTGTGCTGTTTGCTAAAATTACAGTGATAATCTCTTAATTCAGACAGTGAACTTCTTTCATGATGCTTTAAAGGTGCTTACAATTCCAACAGGTGATGGATTGGAAGGACCACAGAGAAATGTCTTAGCTTCACAAACAAGCTGAGGAGTGTTCTGGCTAGAGAGTGAGGGGAGACTGCCCAGCCCATAAGCACTGGGGGTTATTTAAACAAGAAAAAATGGGAGGGGGAAGGGAAATAAGAAATAAGAAATGAGAAATGGCTGTGGGTTGGTAAAGCACATCTTATCCTTCTGATCTTCCAGCTGCTGCTCTCACATTTCTCTGAATACTGACCTAACTATCCTGTCTAAGACGAGATGCTGGAGGTACCTTGCAGGGCAACCAGGCAATTTTAACAGCAAAGCAGCACCTTGAAGGTTTTCCTGACGCTGTCAAATAAAGTGTCAGTCTCTGAAAACAGAATTTTTCATCTGAGGTTCTGATCAAAAAGGAATGAGCTTTCCCTCCAATTCCCAAGAATGTTTTGGGGATCTTTCATATATGCTTGCTTATGTTTTTCTAAATAAGCCTACTTTTGCACTGTACCTTTTAATCATTCTCAGCTGTATGAGGCAGGATGGGCAGCGTTGGCTTTAAAGCTTGCAAATTCCGGATAGTCCTGGCAACGCTTCTCATCTGTGACATAAGAAGCTTATATCTTAAAACTGAACGTACTCTATCTGCTGTGTTTCACCACCACCTCTTTGGAAGCTGTACTTTTGAAACTTATACTTGTTAATGCCTTGCCCTGACGTTGTAAGAGTAGGATTATATTAAATGTTTTGTTTTATTTAAATCCACAGAGTAACTGCGGGGAAAAGATCCGTATTCGCCGTGTGCTGATGAACTCTCCCCAGATCATCACCATTGGCTTGGTTTGGGACTCGGACCACTCTGATCTGGCTGAGGATGTGATTCACAGTCTGGGCACTTGCCTTAAACTGGGAGATGTGAGTTTTTGTATTTTGACACTACCTACAAACACAGTCTTTCTCGTGGTAGTCTGTAGTAGCAGATTGAGAGAAAAAAAAGAAGTCACCACCTTTTCGGTTTCCATAAATAGAGGAATGGAGGGCAGATCCAAGGATCTGACCTGTTTTCTGAAAGCTTCACAAAAACCTGTGAAAGTAATAGTGTAATTGCATATTCTTGAGTTTCTGAAATGACTGAAAATTAAAAATTACTCCAGAAAACAAAGCTTTTCTGTATCAAAAGAATATTTTCAAGTGGAAAGAAATTCTGCATTGGGGTTTGTGGCATTTCTATGAAAATACTCTTGATTTAGGAAATACCCTAAATTTCTATGATATTTACTCTTTCATTTTGAAGATCAGAGTTTATTTCTATTTCTTTTGAAGGCAATATGTAGTTTGGGGAGGGTGTTTTGGTTTTTTTCCTGACTACTTTAAATCCTCTTTTCATTGAAGCGTGTGGTCATAACACTTAAGAGTTATTTATGACTGAGCAATCTCTGAGAGATGGTGGCTGGCACTGTGTGATTGAATGATTGATTAAATTAAATAGTGTTTGGGATCCAGCAGTTTGTCCTTTAGAGGATTCGTTATTCTACATTAGCTGATGCTTTAGAGCTGAATTATTGGTATATCAAATTGTAGTTGTGTCTTATTGTAGCATTGAAGTATTACATTATTGTAGCATTGAAGTATTATATTAAAGTAATTAAAATCTACATGTAGGCATACATATATATATAAAAATGCATTGGCCAGTGTACCAAAATTAGTGCAAATTAATGGAAATGTGGTTATGAAACAGTATGTTCTTTGCATAGTAAAGCAGTAATGTCCTGTGCATTTTTAAGTAAAACATGATCAATTAAATAGTAAGAAAACAATTTTTTCTGTGTGCTATGAATTCTTTTGACCCAGTAGTATCTTCAGTTCATCTTTTATGTGGTGGTGTCAAAAATTTGTCTTTTCTTAAGTCAGAGTAAATGCCAGCTGTTCACTGTCAGAACTGCTTTGTTTCCCCAAAAGAAAGAGGAGTCAATGTTTTAAACAGTATTTGATATAATCAGCAAGTATGACACAGAGAATACAAATTTTGAGAATAGAACCACTCCACAAATTCTGAAAAGATACTGTATCATTGGTGTAATTGTCTTCCTTAAAGTACAGCCACAGTCTCCAAGACTGACTCTGTTCTTGAGCATCTGCTGAGTTGGTAGGAATCTGTTCCTGGTCTGGGTCACTGGGTTTGCTTAAATACTGGTTAATTACTTAAGTATTTATTACCTTGTTTACTCTACCTTTTGAAGTAAAAACCTGCCACCTCTCTGTAGTACTTTGAGGACTTCAAACATAAAGCAGGATGTAAAATTCTGGGCGCTTCATTAATTTCTTCTTTCTTTTTTTTTTCACCTCCCTTCTTGAAGCTCTTCTTCAGAGTAACTGATGACAGAGCAAAGCACTCAGAGCTGTATTTGGTGGGGATGATCTGTTACTATGGAAAACACTATTCTACCTTCTTCTTCCAAACTAAAATCCGCAAGTGGATGTACTTTGATGATGCTCATGTCAAAGAGGTGAGAAAATGTTTAGAAAAATAACGGTAGAAATTTGTTAGCTACTTGTGTGTAAATCCATACTGTTTTCTACAGATTTTGAGAAATTTTGGCTGTTTTTCTCGTCAAGATCCATAACTCCGTTGCTCCTTTTTTTCTGAACAAAGTAAAGCATTCTCAAAAAAAGCATACTAGAGGTCTCAGCAGCCCCATTCTTAGTTCTGTTCTGTTGGCTGCCAGTCTTGCTTTTATGCTGTTGTTTGAAAACCCTCAGTTTGCTTGTGCACACAGCAAACACGCATCTTCTCCTGTTGCTGACAAGCAGTATAGGTACTTAGTGCCTGCTTTTTGGGTTCCTTGTCAAAATATCTAGATTCCAGTCTTCTCTAGCCGTTGCTGCCAACAACAAATTTTCCGCTTCTTCTGTTAGTGCTTTTTTTCCCAGTCTTTTCACCAAGCATGAGGTCCTTGACATTAAAGATACCAGCGCTGGGATCTTGGCACGCTGTTACTACATCCCATTAGTTTCTTTGGCATTATTTCACACTGCTCTCCTTTTATTCCTTCTAGTCGTGGAAGCACAAAGATGAGAGAGGAATATTTTCTCCTGTAGTCGTGCCAAGCGCAGCCTCAAAGGGAAAACTCTAATCCTTGCATTTATTCACAGTCACATTTCTCTGCAGCAAAACTTTGCCAAGGAATAGGTACTGCAGTGCTTTAGTAGAACTCGCATGTATGGAGCAATTTTGTTGGAATAGATATTCAGTGTATTAGGTGAAACCTGTATTAGTACATGGGGAAGATTTTTGAGATTAAGAGAAATACATGAATGATTGCCTGACCTGTTAAGATGCCTGCAGAGGTCCTGTAACAGCAGAAACATTCACCCCCCAAAGTGGTTAGTGTTAAATTTGCTGTCATGCTGTTGATGTCTTTTATTGTCCATTTTGTTTATGCTGATGGATGGGGTAAGAAGTTGGTTTTTTTTTGACTGATGCGAAGTTAGAACATTTCAGAGGATGAAAAACTTTTTATGGGAAAAAAAAATCTGAAAGGGAACTATTACTTTCGTAGTCATATTTTTACCAGGATCTGTAATTTGTTTAGGCATAAAATGGTGAATACCTTGATTTTAGTTGGGCTTGGTTCCAGAGGTTTCTTGGTGAGTCCAGTTCAATGCTGGATATAAAAGGAGTTAAAGAATGTCAGTGGAAAATCAAACTCTGAAAGAAGTACAAGGGGAAAAAAAAAGAGAACTTATTATAGAAAATGATGTCAGAAAACCTCTTTTGTGCATTCTGTTCTGTTGTTGTCAATTCAGATCGGTCCAAAGTGGAAAGATGTGGTGACGAAGTGCATTAAGGGTCACTACCAGCCTTTGCTGCTGCTGTACGCAGATCCCAGAGGAACTCCAGTGTCAACACAAGACTTGCCCCCTCAAGTGGATTTACAGCAATACAGCAGGACTTGCTATGATAGCGAAGACTCGGGTAAGCTGTAATGCTTCATGTGAGAGGTTTTCCTTCTGTTTTGGATGTGTTTTTATTAGCAGAGGTCCTTGTTACCCGTCAAAGCCGATCTAGAATTCTGAAGAGGACTTCCAGGGTTTCACCTTTGAACCTCTCTCTCAGTCCAAGTCTCTGTTGATTGTTTGGTTTGGCTTCTAATTTTTTCCAGTAAGGTTTGGAGAAAGAAACTTGGAAATAAAAAAAGTGAAGGACCTTTTGTGTTTTGAATGTAGAGAGGAACAATAACTAGTGACTTCAGTGGCTGAGTTCATAAATCCATCAGCAGTTTTAACAGGAAGGGAACGAGACCAGAGATGCACGAACACATAAAAATTAAAGGAAGCTGCAGAATTAAACTCAGGAGGGAAGTTAGGGAAAAGAAATATTAAGGAAATGTCATAAATGAGTTCTTTTCTAGGATGGGGAAGGGATGTGGGGGAAGGGGAAGAAATACAATTATTTAAATAAAAAAAGAGGCAGAAACAGTGCAGATTATCTTAAGCCTTCGGCTTGTCTTTTACTCACACCATTGGGGGTTGAGGCCTCATTTAAAGAGGTGAATTCTGAGAAAGGTATGCAATTGCAATCCAGATAGGGTGAAAATAAAAACTGAGTCTAAGTTGATATTGTAATGGCTTTGCAAAAGAAGATTGTTTCTATTTTTGGATGTTTGCAGAGAATATCCTGATTTTGAGATGGGTTTATAAGTTGCCAAGAACAGCAAGCCAAGACTAAAACCAGAAATACAGTCTTTCTTCCAGGATTTTAACCTATTTATACAACTGTAATTCCAAGAATATTTTATGGTTTTCCTGTCCAATAGCTGACTTTATGCTTCCTGGTCAATGAATCTGTAGAGAACATCTGCCATCTCCTTATTTATGTGTTGACAATCTACCAGTAATGAAATAAATCTCCAACTCCTCTTAAAAATAAATGTAAATAAAACCACTGGGTAAGATGACCTTCGCTTCTCACTTGACAAGATGCCTTACAATTTATAAACCTATCTTCCTCTTCTGAAAAAAGTGGGAAGTCTGGAGGAGGGAGAGGAGGGCCTTTGGTGCTATATATCAGTTGTGAGCAGTTCTACAAGCTTCGGGTCAATATACGCTGTAAATTTGCCTTGCTGTTCTGCTGGTTGATCTCCAGGAAATACACAGATAACCTTTCTGCTCATTGTCTCTGCAGTATCTAATATTATTGTGTTGGAAAATGATGTCAGGAAGCTGAATGTAAAAATATATATATAAAAAGGTGTTTCCTTTCAGATAAAATTCAGAATGCTATAGTGAGTAACCTACTCTTTCATTTCAAAACCACTTGGCGAGTCCTCAAGGCTTACTCCTGTAGTCTGCAGTGTTAAACATTGATACCAAGCTCTTGAGAGAATTTGAGATACTGTAGGTTGAAGCACTGGGAGAAATCAGTTTGCAAGTTGTTTTCTAGTACTCAATTCCACAGCACTGATTCCTGTTGCCTGCATTGATCTTTGTTTCAGTGACAGTCATCTGTGTTAACTGCTGTATTTTACATTTCTTTAGACCAATAAGATTTTTAACCAGTAAAGGAGGTGGGGGGAAGTTTCAGACTTCAGAAGTCTTCTGTCCTTAAATAGAACATCAACTACACGGCTTGCAAATGTGGAGTGCCCTCAGGGTGTTTGTGATTTAACATAAGAATGACTTTCTTCTTGAATTTCTTTTTTCGTCTTTAATTTCTCCACTGAGAAATGAGAATGAAATAAATACCCTGTGTATACAGGAGTGTATACATCACATATATCATATGGCCAACAGTCTTTAAACTGTTCAAATTTTTACTTTTATGTACTGAAAGTGATGGGAGAAGGTTGCCTTTTTCTCCTCTTTTACTGAGTTTAGGAATTACTGAAGTTGAATCATGATGCTCTATCTATTTAAGTATCCCACTTGTGCAGGACATCAATGCTAGCTTCTTGAGGAGGGGGTTACTTTGCTTTAGATAATACAATTTCACTATACAGTTTTACTAGTTAAGCTTTTGGTTCATAATAGATGAAATGTATTAATTGTTATAAATTGTGATGGTTTTATTACCCTTATTAATATTTTGTACTTGGCTAATTTTTTAACTTTTTAACTTTGACTTCCCCTGAAGCAGTGCATTTCATATTTTAATTACACTTGACAGTGTCAAAAATTAATGAAAAATATTATCAGTGTGGTACTAATGTGTACTTTCAGTCTTGTGGACATAGTTTAATTTTGCATAATAAAATGATTTGGTAAGTTTGGAGTTATCAAAGAGAAAGAAATAAAGGCTTGCGGAAGAAATGTCACTCTCTACCCCCTTCCACAGGAGAGGACCTTTCCTATGAGCTCTGGCATCCTGGAATCTGAGTTTGTATGTTTGATACTCTGCCTTTCTGTGTGGTTTCCTCTGTTTTCTTTTTTTAGCTTCTCCCGACTTCTGTAATAGCCCCAAAAGATGGAAATTTGACATTGCTTCCTTCCTCCCCTAGGGAGAGAGCCTTCCATCTCGAGTGACACCAGGACAGACTCCTCTACAGACAGCTACCCTTATAAACAGGCACACTATGAGTCTGTGGTCAGTCACTTCTCCTCCGACTCACAGGGGACTGTCATCTACAATGTGGAGAACGATGCAGCTTCACAAAGCAGCAGGGACACAGGTAGAGGATATCATTATATCTGTGTGATCACTGTTATTAAATGTGATGACTGTGGTGGATTCCATTGAAAAATATCTATCTATACAGCCCATAACAGAATAGTGAACAGTGTTGAGTATCCTAAATGTTTTTGGTTTGTAGTGAACCATTGGCATTCACACAAAATAAGCACAATTTTAAATGTCTTGCTGGCTTCTGTAGACTCATATCTAGCCAGACAAACATTTACAGGCATGTTTTCCAGAATCCTACCTGCTCTCTTTGTTCTGTAACTCTCTAAGTTGGAGTCTGTACAGTGCCATTGTATGGTTTGGTAAGTGTTGTTCTCTAAGAGTCTGTACAGTGCCATTGTATGGTTTGGTAAGTGTTGTGTTGTGCTACTTACTCATCTACGGGCAGTTACTTCCTTTCAGGACTTGCAGCTGCCTGGGAGAGGCTCTTTCATCACTAGAATCTCTCATACTTGGGACTTTCTATGTAAGTGGGTGTTGGTAGCATTTACTGCGTCAGGGAAGAGTATAAGATGATTTTCTGCCTGTGCCAGGAAAGCCAGTTAAGTAAGAATCTGCAATGATAAGACAATCTGTATGTATGTTCCTTCGGGCAGCTGAACAGTCTGCCTGAACATTCCTCAGTTGAAAAGAGGTTAACTGGAAGTCTGAAGGCTGAGATCTCCTCTATTATTCATGCCCAGTGACCCCAGTCAGCCTTTTTCTGCATACAGGAGCTTCTAACATCACTTCTGAAAAAGTAACGTGTGAGTTGAGGTCAGACTTCTCGAGCACCAGGAATACGATCTGCCAAGTCTGTTTGAGAAGTTACTTAAATTGTGCCTTAAGTAGACTTTCTAAGAAGATACAAGAATTGAATCAGCAACTGTTTGTTGCGCCACAGTGTCAACAGCTATCCTACCACTTGGTCATTTGAGTTGCAAAATAGTTGCTCTCTTGTATGATGACATGATACGTGTATTTGGTTCATTTGAAACAATCTGTGCTACAAATATTTTTCGCATCAAAATCCAGAAAAAAATGTTTCAAGCTGGTTCTCTTTAGTGCTCTTTGATTCTTCATCAGAGGTCCAAGTAATTGTAATACATGGTTTTAGAGAGCCCGACAATACTTCTAACATTTTAGCAAATGCTGTAGGTTTCTGTCATAGTCCTGGGTAGAGTATGAGAAAGAAGGGAAAGTTGGAGCAGAATTTGAGTGATGAGGAAGCAAAATTTATGTTGCTCTTCAGAGTATGAAGATGATGAAATTGAGAATGCTAGTGGAATGTTGTTACAGTCTCCAAAAGTGGCACAGAGCTTATTGGATTAGGTTCCTCCCTGCAAAACTTGCCACGCAGAAGTCAGTAGAAAAGGGAGGGCAGGGGGATGGTTGAAAACATGTAAGCATGAAGTTCAGCATGTAACCTTTTGTTCTGTCATTTTTAGTGACTTTGTCCTTTTCTTTTTCTTTCTTCTCCTACTGATTCTATCCTGTGTTATTCCCTTCAGCTTAGCCTGTCTCGCCACCTAAATTCAGTTGTCCTCATCTTCCCTGATTCAGCCTTTGCTGTAGTCAGTCTGTCCCCTTAGCTAGCCACCTGTCTGGGCATTTCCCCCTTATTTTTTACCTACCCAAAACCTTTCCAAAATAGTCAGTCTGCCAACTCATACGAGTGCTCAGTCATCAAATGCTGATCCGTGGGGCTATAAAGAAGCCATCCACATTGACCTGTCAACTGAATCGCTCTGGGCAAGAGCAGGATTCTTCATTTAAGGGCCATTTACCCACTACTCCAGCCCAGAAAATTACGGACCCTATCCCACATCATCCTCCGGGGAAGGACCACCATTGGGTCGTATGAGCTCACGATGGGGGCACGAGGAGTGGCTGCATAAGCCCTCTCTTGCTCCTCCCAACCTGTGCTGCTGAGAAAAATGTGCGTATTCTGGCTGCCCTGTTCATGCAACTAAGATTTCAGTGGAAGGGAGCAGGGGGCGTCTGTCTTAACCTGTTTGATTTCATTCTCTTCTCATTCTCTTAGACACACACAACCCCTACAGAAACAAACTTTTCCTTTGAATATCACTGTTTGCTTATAAAGCCATCCCACGTCTGGAGCATGAGGTATTTAAGGGATACATTCAGCAAGGGACACCTTTTAAGCGTATGATTGGGCGCTCAGAAATCCTGGCTTTTTATTTCAGTGAATTAAAAAGAGTGTAAAGTATTAGCTCATATTCTTGGGATTATAATTTCTATATCTATAAATTATGGTGCATTTAGTCTATGTTCCAGAAGGTCCACATAAAGGCAATAAAGCCTGTGTCCTCCAAACTTTCGATTCATGGCATCTCCTCCATGGCTCTTAAATGTCCAGTGACAAGAAGACAAAACTTGTGATTTGTGGAAGGAGGAGAAAATATTTATGCAAATCTTGTGGCCTTCATTCTGCAAGGTTAAGTTGGGCTCTAATTAAAATGAGTCTATGCAGACCCTGAGCTAGCTCCAGTAGCACTAAATATCTTTAAGTCATTTCTGTTGTGGTACCTGAAGGATGCTAACCAAGCACCCCCTGTCATGTTGAAAGAACTTTGGGGGGAAGAATGTTAAACTAGAGAAGCTATACAATCTGAAGTGAAACATAAACCTCTTCTATCTTAAGGGGAGCTGCTAAAAGTTTGAAGATAATACTGTTCTTTCATTCCCTAAAAGATGTGTGACAGTCCGTGCTGTGAAGGAAAAACAAAATTCTCCCAAGGCACTGACTCACGCTCAGTCACCTAAATGCTGCACATCTTCTGTTTCTATCTTCACTGCCAACATTTCTCCTTTACTTCCTTAATTTCTTTTCTTTTATACAATCTGCTTGTTTCTAAAGAACTTAACCACAAAAATCACTCTCCACTTTGCAAATGAATAGAAATGTGAGTCTTGTGTAGCTTGTTTTTTGTTGTTTGGATTCCTTCCCACTCATTTATTGTAGTATCTTTGTAGCAATTGTAGTTGAATGATTTTTTTTCAACTGTCGAAGGTAAAATTTTATGTGTAAAATCTGCTTTGAATGTTGTTGATTTTTATGTTAATTTCTAGAGGAGGGGGAAGGCTCAGAACAGCCGGCTCTGTGGTCTGGGGGCTGTTAATCCACTATTGGGTAGCAGGGATTTTCCTTTCTTATCATCCCATGCAAGGTGAAAGTTGGTGATATAAAGGCTAGAGGAAAAAGTCTTTGTAGCTTATTCATAAATTCCCTTCTTATCCTGCATCTCTGCTTGGGACCGCTCACGTGAGTAAAGCCATGCGTGTCTTTGTGCTTGCAGGTTTAGGACTGTGAGTGTGTGAGAACCATAAAATTAAGAAAAGGCAATACAGAAAACTCGAGTCCAGTACTCTTAATTCCCATTTGATGTGAAGAAACGAGGAATAAATTGTCTGCAAGAGAAAATACTGGCGCTCAGACACATGACCTGTAGCAGGGGAACGTTGTCGCGTGTTGGCTGATCCTTGTTGATGGTTTGTGTGTACGCTCTTAGCTTGTGGCAGATGTGAATTAGCTGCCTTAGCCCGTAAGAGCCAACTCAGGCTCCTTCACTGTAGACTCAGCTAACGGAGATTATTTAGTGTTTGCTACAGGCGAAGAGAGTGCAGATGGATGGATAGTGCAGAGCAGCTGATGTTGTGCAGTAATTTATTATTACGCGGTAACTCGTTCATGTGTTTGAGTCTTCATTCAACAGAGTAATATCAAGCAAACTGTCCTCAGGAGTTTCGTGTTCATGGCCATTAAAACTGAAAAAAGTATTCAGACAGCAAGAAAGTGGTGTCCTTAGACTGCTAAAAGACAAGGCAGTGTCAACTTTTTCCTCTCCCTGTGGATGAGCTCTCATAAACCAGAGTCCTTGGAGGGGCTGTATTGCTCTTTTCTGACCTTAAAACCAGAACACCTTCCCCTCCCCAAGACAAAACCAAAAACTTTTGGATACAAAACCTTACCCAAACCGGCCGGTTAGCGTTGGAGCAGCTCCCAAGGAACAGGAGAGCTCTGCTGCTCTTAGCACAGAATGCTCAGTCTGAAGGCTCTTGTCATCTCGACTGCGTTCTTCTGTCCTTCCAGGGCACCTGACTGACAGCGAGTGCAATCAGAGGCTGGTTTCCAAAAAGAGCTCACTGGCAGATCGCAAGAGGAGCTCTAGCCGGTCTCGTCGAAAAGGAGATGAGGCTCAGTCGTCAGGATACCACAGTGAAGGCAAGAGATGTTCCTTCATTTCAAATATCAATAGCTCTTTCTGCATATTTTTAAGATCCTCAGCGCGTACATGTATTTCCCTCCTTGTTTCTTATATCTTTATTTGTATTTTGTCCTGTCTTTGCTTTTTTTTTATGTTTAGGAGATGTTAGTTGGGTTTTTTTTTTTATTTTGTTGGGTGTTTTTTGTTTTGTTTTTACTTTTCAAAGTCTGCCATTAGGGCTGCTGGTTTAATCTGAAGTCATTTTTGTGGCTTTTTCTGTCTCTATGAACTGCAGGAGAAACCTTGAAGGAGAAACAAGCCCCCAGAACTGCCCCCAAACCACCCAGCAGCACCAGCAGGCTGAGGGAATTTAAAGAGACAGTGAGCAATATGATCCACAGCAGACCACAGCAGATTTCTCAAACTGTCCAGAATTCCCCTCGGGGAGGGAGCAATGTGGATCAGGCAGAAACACGACCCTCAAAAAGCCTCTCTGCTCACTCTCGAGACTGGGAAGTGGAGAGCACCAGTAGCGAGTCCAAGTCCAGTTCCTCCAGCAGGTACCGGCCAACCTGGAGACCCAAAAGGGAATCTCTGAATATAGACAGCATCTTCAGTAAGGACAAGAGGAAACACTGTGGCTACACTCAGCTTAGCCCCTTCACTGAAGAAGCAGGTAAGAGTTTGAAAAGAAAGATTTATTTCAGAGTGTGTAGAATTTGTAATAATCCACTCTCCGGTTTTGTTGAAGCAGGAGGGGGAAATTTTGAACCTTGGCATTTAGGGCAGTGGTGAGTTGTGTCACTGAAGGCTGGATTTTGTGGGGGTGTTGATGTTGTATGTGTGGTACTTGGGTTTGCTTTCCACGTGCTAAATTTCACGTGTAAGGAAATAATAAGGGAAACACTAACATCTGCGTTGCTTAAATGAGCACAGGGCTAGGACCTTGGAAGCACCTGGAAGTTCATCCCTTGGAACGGCCTTTTGTATTGGTCTGGGTTTTTTCTCTGGCTCAAGATGGTATATTTTCATGTGTTGAGTACCTCGTGTATCAGTGCTGAGTTCTTGTTGGGAGGATAAGAGCCTGGCAGCCAGTGAGGATTTATCTGGGACCATTTTACACCATAGCAACTGTGCAATTTTTAAGTAGAGACTTTGTCTTCAGCTTTGGTATTCTTGAAGGTAATCAAATCTGTTGCGAGACAACTTTGGGTATCTTTTTTTGTCCCCACCCCAGTCTGCAAATGAATATAACAATTATTTTGCTCCTTGTCAAGAGCAGGGTGCTCCTAAAACTGTAAAAGGGGTGGAGAGCAGATCTTTACCAGTTCCTGGGTTTTATGCTGTTTTTTGACTGGAGCTGCTGCGTTCCTATCTCAGAGTGATTGAAGGACAGCGTGTGGCTGAGAAGGAAGAGTGTGACAAGCAGTAGAATTGTGTTTACTGGGGTGATTGAAGGACAGCGTGTGGATGAGAAGGAAGAGTTGTGTGTGACAAGCAGTAGAATTGTGTTTACTGGGAATGCTGTTGCAAAAATTTGGGGCCCTGGAGAGGGGGAGGGACAGGTGATACCAACTGGAAGGAGCTAAAGGTTGAAAATAATTGGGAAGCATAAAGAAATACATATAGGGAAGGTGACGGGAGAAGAAAACACAGCTCCAGGGAAGGAAGAATGGAGAGCAAACAAGAGGCAAGTGGGAAGACACGGTGAAATCACTAAGGAAGAATTAAAAAAAAAAGGAACAAGTGGGTTTTTTCCTATCCTCTGTGAACTAATGTTATGTAAGCCTCATCAAATTGTAAATGGCAAAATAAACAATGTAAAAAGTGCAGCATCTGAAGTAGATATGCCAGAGTACAGTAACAAACACGAGCTGGAAATGCAGTTGGGAATACTGTAAAAGGATCTTGTACGAATGCAAATTGTTGCGGGGAGGAAGGGATTTTCTTTCCAGACTTGATTGTTACCTGGGGGGTATATGGTAAGTTATACAAAGGGGGAGAGATATAAAGATAAATGTGTTGAATAGATAATTGCTTAATATTACCAGGAATGCTGCAAACGTATTGGGTGTTTTTTTGCTTAATATTGCTAGTTTTACACTAAATTGAAGGCAGCACTTCTGGTTTAAGCGTGGTTGAGGAGCTAATGTGTATAGATGATTTGCTGGTATTGAAGCTTGGGTCTTCTACCAAGCTGTGTGCTTTTGTCTTGACAGGTAAAGAGCTTAATGAGAACGAGGGGAAGGAACACGCTGGTCAAGAAACGAGATCAAGCCAGTCAAATGTCAGATACAAGCGTGGAGTGTTAGGTCGGGGCACCCAGCATCACGTGGTGGATCAACATCCTCACCTCATCCAGAGGATGGAGTCTGGCTACGAAAGCAGCGAACGCAACAGCAACAGCCCCGTTAGCCTGGACATGCCCTTGTCTGAAAGCTCAAGCACTCACAGGTAGGTTTCAACAAAATTCATTTTTTGGAGTGATTAAATCTTAATTTCTTTTTTTTTTTTCCATAGCTTACTACTAGTGAGAAGGAAAAGAAATGAGATTCAGTTGAATGAGAAATGTCGACTAAAATGATGCATCTGAAATAGTTGTATGCTTAGTCCATGATTTAAAAACTCAACTGAAATATCAAACTTAGTGCTTGTCCTTTGAACAGCTCATAGGTTTTTGTTTCAGTTAAACCATTGCTTGATAGAAGCCTTGTACAAAATGAGAGCTCAATAGTCTTGTGTAGAAATCTTTGACATTTTCAGTTCGCGAGCTGCATTGAAGTCTTGCAAGACACTTTCAATATTTATGTGCAAAAGTAAATAGGCAGCACGATGTGTTTCTCTCCTTGGCTTAGGAAGCTTCAGGCAATCCCAAACTGAGATGATGTATGGCCAGAATAGTAGATTTTCAGCTGTAAGAATCTGTTGAAAAAAGCCTTCAGACCACAGTTTCAATATGCATTGCATACTGTTACGGAGGAGAATAGAATTATTGTCCTCCCCCTTGTTAACTTTGTCTTCCCTTGTCTCTCCCAAGATTTTCTTATGGTAGACTTCTTTTTTTTTTTTTTTTTAAGATGAATTAAAATGCAAGTAAATACTTATGTGATGAAAAGGTAGATATAATTTCTCCGGGAGAGATTAGTAAAATGTTAAACTCTAATTTCTTTCTTCTTGGAGGGACGTCCATATGAAGCGAACGGGTGGATTGGTTCCTGCCTGGCGTAACATCCCCAAGTCTCACAGTAGCAGCATCTTGGAAGTGGAGTCTAATTCATCAGCTGGGAGCTGGGCAAACAGTGCACACACCCTTGGAAACAGTAAGATACACTTTCTTGGTAGCAGTGGTTTTGCAAGGTAAACTGTATTGGAGTTATTCTTTACTTTGTGGGTCCTCACAGTGAAACTATGAGGAAAGGGATAAGAAACATCGAGGAACATAACGCAGTTTTACAAGATGTAACTTGTAAGATTTACCAAAGAGGATTGCGGAAAGCTATTCCTTTGATAATAAAATAAAATATTCCTTTGATTGTGTTGGTCTGGCATCTTTTTTTGAGTATTGACTTAACTGATAAAGTAAAGCTGTTTTTCTTATTCTTTCCCATAACTCGGTGTTCTGCCCTCAGTGGAAAATACCTTCCCAAGCATAACTCATAATAACTTAATAGCATTGACAAGTCCTGAAAACAAGCTGTACAATAATACAGTTGTTGCTATACAAAATTCAAAATTGTCAGAAAGGAGAATGGGTATTTACAAGATCTTTGGGCTAAAGCTGAGCTTTTCTGCAGATCAGCATTCTGATTAGGTATCATTCTGAGCAAATATTTTATTCCAAGGAATGTCTGGGAAAAGGGAAGAGGGGAGATAATCCTTGAAATACAGGTCATAGTTGAAGTACGAGTGACGACTGATTGATTTCTGCTGTGTTGACTGGGATGTTAATACGCTTTATTTTCCTCCCATTTTCATCTTGTATGCAGTTAGACGAAAAGCATCTCAGTTGGAATCCATTTTACTCACTAAAGCTAATGATCTGGCTAATTTGACATAGAATTATTTACAAATTATAAGCACAGTAAGAATCCTCAAGATTTTCAGCATCAGGGTTATCTCTTCGGATGATTTTCTCTGTTCTGTTTCTTGGGTCACTGAATCTAGGGATGGGCTGTGCTGCAGGGCAGCCTGGGGCAATACTCCAGCATTTCTGCCAGTCACTGACACAGAGAAGGCAATTGGTAACCAAATGGTTTGGGCAGGGTTTTTAAAGTAAAATGCAACAAAGCAGAATTTGTGATCTGAAATTCTGTGGTCTTTGTTTGGTCAGTTTGTTACTTTCTAATGTTAATTGTATTCTCCATTAATATATCTTTGTCTTTTAAGGGATACTTTAAGAGGTTTCACGCTCAAAAAAGTTTCTTTTTTTCTTTGCAGGTGGGGAGATGTTTGCCTCTTCAAAGAGCGAGCTGGATGAATTGCAAGAGGAGGTGGCAAGGAGAGCACATGAGCAAGAGCTACGCAGAAAAAGAGAAAAGGAAATGGAGGCAGCAATGGGCTTTAACCCCCGTCCCAGCAGGTTCATGGATCTCGATGAACTGCAGAATCAGGGTAACTTCTTGAATGCAGTGTATTTTGTAAGGTTGTGGTGCTGATGGAGTTTGAACCTTTGAATTTGACTCCATTACAATTTTGTACCTTCAGTTAACGAAGGATCAGAAATCTCAAAACCGCAAGATGCACAAAAACTGTGTTTGGTATTGTGACCAAATTCCTTCTTAAATGAGTCCAAGTAATGCAGAGGTGTTTTTAATGTATTCACGCCTTTCCATTTTTGTGGTGATATGCACCGTGAGCAGTATTGATATCTAGATTTAGCAATAAGGCTTCAGCCAGCATCTTGGAATGAGCAGGGCTGTTTGTATCTTTCAGACACCTCAGGTCCACCCCCAGTAGGGCTTGTTCTTTTAGGCCATAGTTTTGTTTCTGATTATTTCTGGTGGCATCACTGCGATTCTGCCTGTTCCTGCCCTTGTACTTTCCACTCTTTCTCCCTGCCCAGCTGTGCAGCCACAGCAGAGGTGTGTGAACAAGTACTATAGCAGGCTTAAGCTGGATCTTATTGAAAATCTGAGCTGGGCTTAGCTTACATATCTTTTTTTAAGAAAAAAGAATCAGAAAAAGAAATAGTTAAAAGGCCAAATACCAAGTTTGATTGTCTTTTCCATGACTCCTCATGTTTCTGGCAGGGGATGGCAGCAGAAGAGGTTTTATTGGAAAGATGGAGCTGGAGCAGAGGGAACTTGGTGACGGGATTCACACGTAGTGTCCCTGTTTTCAGCCAAGGAAAGAGCTGTGAACACCTAGGCTCTGACAGGGGCAAACCCACTGTGCCCCTTGGTGTCCCCATGCTGCTTGCTCAGAAGGATTCACACATAGTGTCCTTGTTTTTAGCCAAGGAAGGAGCCATGAACACCTATGCTCTGCTCTGACTGGGGCAAACCCACCGTGCCCCCTTGGTGTCCCCATGCTGCTTGCTCAGACCTGCTGTAGACAAAAATTGAGGTGCTGGTTTGCTGTTACAGGACAGAGAGGATGAGAGGGGTTCAACACAGCCAGTGCTCTGCAGCCTACAGCCGTGCCAACTGCTCAGCAGTCAGAATGTCACCTGCCAATGGGCAGCTGAAAAATACCATCTCTGTGAGAATGTCTGACTCTGGGAATGTTTTCATAATTTTTGCTGACCAACAGTGAGCCAGTTGGTTATTCTTTATAGTCCTGCTGTGACCTGCCAGTAACCAAGTGAAAAATTCTGATGTACCAGAGTAGATGGGTATCTTTTTTTATTATTATTAGTGTTTACTCTTCTAATGTAAATGCTAATGATATGAAAATTGGAAAGTAAACCTCTATCATTGAGCACGAGGATGTTGTCTTCTCTGCTTCTCCTGCCCAAAGACAATAGCATATTCTCCAAGATGTTACCTCTCTCTGATCTCGTCGTTATTAGTTGGCGGAAGCAAAAATTGCTTAGCTTGATAAAAAGGAAACTAGAATAATGCTTAATCAAAAAAGCCTTTGGTAGAATGTTGGAGGAGTTTACAGGCATTGAGTTGAGATCTGGGAAAGTTTTTGTTTATTCCTTTTAAGTCTTTCCCTACCCCAGTCAGAGATGTAATAGCTTAACATTACCAGACTGCTTGACTGCCTGGAAGGCTTGCTTGTATGCGGAGCTCCAGAATGCTTGTGACTCATTTGCCCCTCGAGTAAACTGCTAAATTCATGCAAAGAAAGCTAACTTTAGTATCCTGGCCTTGATTACAAGCCTCAGTAGCCTTGATTTTTTGAAACGGAATGTGCTGCTTGATTAACTCGCTGCTCTAACAACTCTCACTTCTCTCTGCAGTACTGGCTTTTCAGGCGAGTTCTTTGGGGTTGATGGTATGAGAGAGTCTGTGTTGGTGTCTGTGCAGGAGGGTGTTGGGGAGCAGGCCAGGGCAGAGCGGATGTTATACGAGCTGAGAAAACATAATTTATTATTGACTGATAAAGATACTCATGTTCTCTACCACAATGACAGAGACATTCCACTGGAAAAACCTCCAGCCCTCAACAAAAGAAAAAGTGAAGTTTTATTTTGTGTTTTCCCCCACCTCATTTGAATGTGCACATTTTAGTTTATATCTTTGATAATGCCTAACGAGTGACACCAGATTGTTTGGGCATTTCCTCCTCTCAGAACTGGATGTTCTGATGCCAGGACACAGAGTTTCACCATTGTCTTTGGTGTCCAAGGATGATTTATCCTTCTCCAACACTGTTTTCTAAATTGTTGCAAAAAGAACTCTTGATAATTCTCCTCCTCAGCTTCTTACACCTGTGTTTTTCCTCCTAAAGCTGCAAGACCATTGGGTTTTCATATTGCATTTATGTCTCTGAGCAGTTGAGTGTATGCACTGAACACATGTTTGTAGAAGTATTTCGTGCAGGCATTTACACTCACATTCAGGTCTGGGTTCTGTTCCACACTCAAGTCTGGGTTTTGTTCCCCAGGCATCTCAGTTGTTTCAGTTTGTTTCCATTTTATATGGAAGCAATTGGATATCGGAAGAAGAGAGACACGATTTTTGGCAGGGGGCTTAAAGTACAAGGAAAGCCCTGACCTCCTGTATTTCTTTCACTGATATATTTTGGTTTAGATTTAATTCTAAATTTAGATTAATTCCTACCCAACAGAGCTCATCCGAACTGTCTCTGTGATATATCTGTGCCTTCTTTTGCACTGATTTAGACTGTCGGGAATAATATAAGCCAGTACAACTCTATCAAGTAAACAAAATTTGAGGAAAAGAATCTGGTTCCCATTGTTTTACGGTGTGGATGTCAAAAATATCGGGGTGCTCAAAATGCAGTTCTGCTTAGGGAAGGCTAAATGGTGCTGTCTGGGATATGCACAGCCTCTGCAAGACTCTGTGTGTGGAAGAATTTGGCGATCACGAATGGGAAGAGGGTAAGTGAGGGTTCTGCCGTGAATGAAACCAAAACGAAGGGTGCTGCCCGTTGCAGGGAGGAGTGATGGCTTTGAGAAGTCGATGCAGGAGGCAGACTCAATCTTTGAAGAGTCGCTGAATCAGGAGCAGAAGGGGGATTGTGCTGCAGCTTTGGCTCTCTGTAACGAAGCTATATGTAAGTAACTCTAACCGCCTGAGCTATTGCGCTTTTGACAGTTCACTAATAACCGGAGAAAAAAAAGTCTGAAACATTGAATCACGTTAAATGGTCAGGTAGTAACACGGGGATCCAGCTGGTCTTTAGGGACTGTGCAGGGAGACAGAATCTTCCCTTTTACAAGCATTCCCTTTTCGGGGTTTTAGTCCTATTCCTCTTCATCTCTGGTTTTTTCACGTTTGCATCCCTTTTGGTTGTTCTCTCCAGCGCTATGGAGTAACAGCACTGGGGTGCTGATGTGCCCTTTTGGGTGCTAAATGGTGCATTTCAGCAAGCACCTAGTAGGTAATTCCCCCTGCCACTCAGTCCTTAATTAACCATTTTTCCCCATCCTCAGGCCAAATTGCAAAGGGCATTGAGCTCCTGTGTTTCTCGTGGAGGGTGTAGCATAGGAAGAAAATGGTAGCCCACTCTTGAGTCCTCTCAGAAATGAGCTTATGCTGTACCTGACTTTCATGAAGAAAAACAGCGTTAGGACATTGAAGTGCTTAAATGCATTGTGACCTTTGAGAATGTGTGCTGTGTGATTTCATTTTATTTTTGGTCTTTTTCCATTATGACTGGCTGGCTGTCTCACCCCATGCTCCCCTCTGTCTGTATAGAATGGCTGCAGACAGGGTGGGTAGCTCTTCTGCATTTGCATTTAGGAATTGGCTCTCGGGGGCACAGCATGGAGCTGTTGTGAAGCTAAAAAAGCTTCCACTCCAGCGTCTGAATCTCAAACCCCAGCTGGGTATTCCTGCACACAAAGGGAGTCCCAGATACGGAGGGGACAGGAGAAGGGTAGATGACAGAATTGAAGCATCAGTGTGGTGGGGTTGGAAAGAGCCTGTGTGGAGGGGATGAGAAGTTGGGCTAAAACATGGATAATTTTTTTTTTGGTTTGTTTTACTTTATTTTGGTTTGGTTTCAATTAACGTGTTTGGACACCTGGCTAAGCTGAATGTGCATTAATGGAAACAGTAGCATCGTTGTGAACTCTTTTGTGGCATTATTTGCATGGTCCATGTTTTACGTTCTTGCCGCACCTTTTAGTTTTGGTTTTTTTTTTCCTTTTTCAATTTTATTCCTTTTTTCTGTTTGTTTTTTCTGCTATGTTTTCTTTTGCATTTTAGCTAAACTAAGACTTGCCATGCATGATGCCAGCGCTAGCACTCACAGCAGAGCCCTAGTCGATAAGAAGCTGCAAATCAGTATCCGAAAAGCCCGGAGCCTCCAGGATCGCATGCAGCACCAACAACCATCGCAGCCGCTGCCGCCGCCAACCTGCCACCCACCCCAGGGTGGCACTGGGGCCCAGTCTACAAGGTAGTCCAAGTATATCACCTAGAGACCCAGATCTGAGCTGCACCAACGAGCAGAGCAGTCTGGAAAGATATAGCAAACTATATATTTATTGCCCTGGATGGTCCAAATCCTACAGTGTTCCTTTCTGTCGTAAGATGGTCAAGTGCCCCCTTCCCTTCCCCTCCCAGTCTTGATAGAATAGTTCAATGTGCACGTGTTCCAACTTGTGATCTGTGACAGAGAATTGTAGCAGTCAGTGCCTGGCAGCATCATTGTTTTATGTGCTAAGGGAAAGAGTACAATAGACAATTACCTGGGGGGGGTTGTTAGGATGAAACGTGCAACTGTTTGTACTCAGGAGCAGTTTCAGGACCCAGTAAAAGAGTGTACTGCTGTAAAAATCTTGCTACAATTGCTTTTATGTTGGGAACAGCAACCAGTGTGTGTTAGTGCTCTGTAGTTTGGAAAGTGTCAAGTACACTGGTCTTTTCTTTCTAGTCCACTTCTCTCCTGGGGCACTGGTACAACTCTTGGATCCAGATCCTGATCCTGTCACCTTGACTGCTCTCCCTGATGATGTATCATTCATTTTCTTTCTGTGCTTCCCGGCATCTTTTAGCCTGCCTTAGCAGCCTCTTCAGTGTCTCTTCATGATTCTTTCTTCCATACTGACTTTAACTATAGCATAATAAACTCTCTGCGATCCTTTCTTCCTACCCTCTTTAGCATGCAGCTTAATCCTTCTTTCTTCCCATGCCATTCCCTCCTAGCACTAGACCATCCCTATCCAATTTCTAGGCTGTTTCTTGAACTGTTACTTTTCTTCCCTCTCCCCTCCCTTACATGCTGTGTTGTCAGAAGCTTAGATGAAATCTCAGATGAGGAGCCTTTTTTTAAAATGCCACATACAGCTATATACTAAAAGTCAGTTAATTTGCACACCTACCAGGCTATAGTTCATAATGTTCTTTTCTTTTCCTGCAGTAGCTGAATTATATGTAATGAGGGCTGATCTTTTTGTCAATCAGGGGTCCATTATATTCTCTTCTACCGGAGAAATGCAGAGCCCCAATTATGCATTTTGGCAGATTCTAAGAAAATGAAAGAAAGGAACTTTCTCAAACTAATTTTGTTAATGCTGAACTTGCTCACTGCTGCTGTGTGAAAAGAACATTACTTTTGCTAAAAGTTATATCCAACCAAATGTTAATATCGCAGCCAGTGAAAAGAATCTGTTTGTAGCCAGAGCTCTGTACTCTTGCTTTGATAGAAATAACATTGTAGAGAGTGCAAAGTGTGAGATTACTCACAGACAGGGTCATTCTGCTACACACATCAGCTGGGTCTTCATGATAACTTTCATCCTATGCCTCTCAAGGAGGGAACAAAGCAATGGTGGTTTAGTTACCTTTAAGTTCTCTGTTGGAGCTGTTTGTAGCCTGTTGTTTTCTCACAGGCACGTGGACTTGGTACTTAATTTTTTTCTGTCTGCATATTAAAATGCTAACTAAATGCAGAAAAATGCCAAGGACATGTATGACCCAAGGATGTAACCATCTTGGATCGCTACAGAAAAGATCACAAATTACTTTTTAGAAGTATCCTTAGAATACAAATTATTACAAAAGAATAGTTACATATTTAGCTTGAACTTTATTTAATGTGTTGATAAATATCTCAAAGATCAGAATAAAAAGATTACACAAGAGAAGTTTCAACCTGTCCCTTCCATTTGTCAAGTCATTCTTCATTTAGTTGCCTGGAGAGAGGGGAAGGTATGGAAATATTGTTAGTACATGATTGGATTATGAACGTGTCCAAAGTATTTTCAAAAATATCTAAGATGTTAATGTGGCAAACGGTTGTTTTATTTTATATATATGCTATTTTTACTATTCCTACAGTTATCCCTAACCATACGGTCAGTCTGCTGAGCTTAGGTGCACTACACAATACTTTGTATAGAGCCCTAATGTAGCAAAGTACTCTGAAAAATACAAAATGGATTCAGTTAGATGAGTAATAGAAAATCAGGGTTAGAAGAAAAGGACTGACATGTACGTATCTCCTGAATTAATGCAAAGTCTTCATTGGAATACAGTTAGCAAAGAAAAGTGTGATGAGGTATATGTCACCTAGTGTGAGTTCTGTACCCTAGGGATGAGCATAAGCAATGACTACTGCTAATCATTTACCCTTCTGTGTGTTTTAGTGAACAGACTGGCCCGCTCCAAGTACTGCTGAGCCAGGAGGTACCACTGGAACCCAACAAAGAAGTGGAATTTGGGTCCAGTTCTTTCTTCCACCCACCTGCTTCCTGCCATGAATTGCACTCATCATTATATCCAGAGTCTTCCTCCTTGCGCCCTTCCGAAAGCAATCCATCCAACAGGATCTCTCCAAACTTCCAGTCTGCTTCTGCTGATTTTCATGACCAAGTTCCCTCTTTTCCCTATAGGCAAGGGTTGGCAGAGAGGTCTGCGAGAACTGAGAACGATGCCCACCGTAGTGTGGAATTTGCTGACCCCGCAGCCACAGGGCCCAAAGACTTTAGGGAATGCTGTAGTAGCAGCAAGTTAGAAGAGGTTCATAACGTAACGCCTGTTCTCACACCTCAGTACAAACCCAAGGCTAACACAATAAACTCGGGGTCTTTGCCTGCACTGTTTCCTTGTCCACATCCACCACAAGCAGCATCTCCCGAAAAGAATGGCCAGCACAGTCCTTGTTCCAAACTTCCAAGCTCTCCAGTGCGGCCCAGCATTGATCATTTAGGGGCCTATCATGCAGTGACCCCTGCAACTTCATCCCCTACACAACAGTGCTACTTGGATCCTTTGCAGAAAACCAATAAGTACTCCAGAGCAAACAGCCACGAGGTTTTATTACCCTCACAGGATGAATATGGCACAGCAGAAGGTTGCAAATCTGAGGCTTTTAGTCCAAAGGGACACGTTCGCTCCTTGGCAGAGCAATTTCAGAAAATGCATGCAGTCTCCCAGAGGAAAGGTACTCATGAAAAAGGCTGGATTGCTGCAGTGTGTCAGGATGAGAAGTCTCCAAAGTTAACACAAAAATCTTTCATCAACCCTTCATCCTCTGGTTACAGACAGCTAATCCATCAAAACCAAGAGACCAAAACCCAGTCTTCTGAGAAATCACACTCAACTGTGGATATTAGGGACGGGGTAGTTTCTTTGGAGGGTTTTAGTGCCCAACATGTTGCTTCTAAGAGTATTTGTTCTCACAGTGAAGAGCTGTGTAGAAGAGGTGGACAGACTATAGCTGACCCTGCACCCTACCTGGAAAGGCACTGTCATGATGGAGGAATGAAGCAGGTGGATGATGGAGCTACTGGTAGCGTGGTTGCCTCTATGCCTGTGGACCGTTGGGTGGATAATGTTACTAGGTATTACAGTTCTCAGAAGGCTAATAAGAATACTGAATGGCTTCCTGTACCTGGGAGGAGTCCACCCCTTTCTGATCAGAGAGCGGTTGGAGATGACTTGAGCAGGATCCCGGTACATCTGCACCCACAGTGGAATCAAGACACAGAACAGGAGCTCTCAGAACTGGAATCCCTCTATCAGACTAGTCTGCAGGCATCTCAGGCCACTAGGCCTTTCTTGGGAAGACAGGACAGTGCTAGGTATCCATTTGACCAATCAGGTAAGAACGATGCAGCTGTTTTTCTTGGTTGACCTGCCTCTGTACTCCAATATAGGTGAAGGTACGTTTTTCCAGTTGATTTAGTTAAATGGGCATGAATTTGTGCACAGACACAGAAAGATTGAGGTTGTGGACTCTGAAAACATTCTAATGATATAGGTGGAGAAGCAGCGGGATGGCACTGCCTGGGGAGGCTGCAGAGGAGCTGTTGATCTTGGCAAAGAGAGGAGAGCAACATCTGTTAAGAGTAACATAGAAATAATTAATACTGTTTTCAAGCAGGGAGCTACTTCATTACGTCAGGCTGCTGAGTTTTGCTGTTTGAAAATCCTCTACCACCTCTGGAATTTATTAAACTGTTTCTATGCCTGAAGTTTAATTTTCTCCATATTTGTGAATTCTAACTTGATTGTACTGAATTTGAGAATTTAGTCTGTACCTGGTTGAGGGGAGTAACTTCTAAAAGTGTTTTCACATCTATGAGACTTGAGCATGTGTTTTGCTAAGGGCTACCTGCTGTAAATTCTGGAAAATTACATGTGAAAGCAGCACTTGGGGGGACACCATCTGCACTAAGATCTTTGAGACCTTGTGGATTAGTTGGTGCCGAAAGAAAATGAACAGATTCTGTTGCTGTTGGTGAGAACATCCAGCTGCTGCTGGAGACATTCCATCAGGCTCTGATGACAGCAGTCCAGCTCCACTGAAGCTGATCTAATCTCCTGCCTGAGATAAGGCAACCATGGTTCTCTGCTTAGCACAAATGCAGCAAATTTCCTTATAACCCATGTCGTAGCATTAGAGCTATGACTTTTCTGGTTAAATACAAAGCAGCCTGAAACTTGATGGGTACCAAAATGAGATAGATAGAGAGATAGAGAGAGAGAGAGAGAGAGAGAGAGATAGATAGATAGATAGATAGATATGTGTGTGTGATTTATAGATATATATATATATATATATTGCAATTTATACACAAGACAGGCTTTCCCCTACCCTGCAGTCACAGAGGTGAAGCCTCTGTCGTTGCTGACAGATGAAGCCTGCTGTAGTACAGTAAATGCTGTAGTAAACTCTTGAACAGGTTTTTATTCAACAGCTCGAGTTGTCTATGAAACTCTCTTGTCTTGCAGACCAGGTGACACATCCAAAGGCGGCCATTTCCCATTTGTTATCCTTCTGGTTTTCTGTCAGAGTTAGGCAAGATCTGACCTTGCAACCTTGCAGATACTCTCTTGCATGGGCTTGAATCAGAAGGTCTTATGTGTTCCTGCTTAGCTTACTGATTTTGGAAGCTCTTTCTGGAAATCTGACTGGATAAAGCCCAGCTGGAGCTTTAGAGTTCTGTCATCAAATGCCCCATTTCTTATGCTGACACTTTTCTCGCCTATTTTCCCACTACACCTGTAAGGGATGTGAGATACAGATAGTCTTCTGAAGGAAAGTTTGTGTTTGAGACCTTTACTTCTGGTTTGCTGTCAACTTTCAGATGTTTCTTTCTGCAAATTCTGTATAGAACCAGTGCATCTACCGTGATGAACTCAATGAAGATCACCTGAGTGGGTCTAGGGCAGCTCTTTCTCATTTTTGACTTGGGTTACATACTCGTTTTCAAATGCTGTTTGAGCTTTCTGCCCCATATCAACTGGTTTTGTCAGACCTTTGCATTCAGAATCATGGTGAAAATGCCTCTGCTTCATTACTGGAGCTTTGTAACAGAGGTTAAAGCAAAGACCTGATCCTCCAAATGCCACCTCAATGCAGAAAACGTGTTGTTACCAGCACATCACCTTTCTTCCTTTATAGAGAGATTCCATGTGAGCATTTTTATTAAGCCATTGATCTGCCTGTCTATTCCCTGAGAAATTTTGGGATTATAACTGGTAGGGATCACACTGAAGTGAAGCAACTGTAGCAGCCCTAGTTAAAAAGAACGCTTTTAACTGTTGAATCTGTTTAATCAGCACAATAAAGAGCTGACAAACTGTAGTGCTGGGGGGGAACAAACAGGAAAATGTGTGGGGAACAAAGTTGGTGAGCCTTATTTATCCCAAGTGACTCTAGGTAACTTAGTCCTGGTGGCTGATTTTCTATCCCTTTAGGTCCCCTAAACTGTCTCATGTCTGTGCAGTTAAATCATTTAACTCTGAAATAGTTCAATTAACTGCTCCCAGAGGCCTGCAAAAGGGCCTGAGTATCCTGATAGACTTGGTCCCCTTGATATTCTGGGAGTTACCTCGTGTATTAATGTTCAAAGGGTCTCTGACGGCTTGTTGTTCTGTGTGTGCAGTCTGTCTGTCTGTGCTGGAGTCAGATAGTCAGAAATAGGTGCAATCAAAGGTGCAACCAAGCAGTGAATTTAACCCGAGCGTTTTTCTTCCCAGTCTCTGCGAACCTGAACGTGAGGAAGCTGCATGTTACAGCTGGCATGGGGCTCTCCAAAACCCCCACGGCAGAGATCGAGCGCAGTCTGTGTGGATCCGCTGTCTCTTCTGTCTCCAAGGTGACTTCTTGGTACTGAAGGGGGAAGAGCTTGGCCCGTGCAAGCGAAAGAATTTACGATGGGAGAAGTAGAATAGATTATGGAAGAGGTACTGGGGTCATTGATGCTGGTGTTAGAGAGAATTTTAAGTGCAGCCTAGCTCAGGATTAATTAGCTAAAAAAAGAGTGACTTGTGCTACGTGCAGCTTGCATGGAATCAAATTATCCAAATTCTGACTTCGAGTAACATATCCCTGAAAACTTCAAGATCTAGTCTCTTTGAACGTATTGCTATGAACTGCCTTGTGTCTCAACTTAGGATACCTGCTTCTTCACGTTACCACTTCCAGGGGCACAGACGTATTTTTTTTTACATCTCTTGAAAGTGGGGGGTACTTTGGTATTTGCTACAATTGGTATTGGGTCACCTCGGAGTGGGAAAAGGTACTTTATCTTTTTCCTGGGGAGAAGCTGTTTGAATAACTTGAAGTTACCTATCGGTGCCTCTACACGGAAACATACACATATTTTCAAGGGGAAGTGACATTTCCTATAGAACCTCCATGATCCTTAAAGGGAACTTAAACAGTCTTGCTTATATAGAACAGAGGAAAAGAATTGGGTCACCTCGGAGTGGGAAAAGGTACTTTATCTTTTTCCTGGGGAGAAGCTGTTTGAATAACTTGCAGTTGCCTATCAGTGCCTCTACACAGAAACATACAAATATTTTCAAGGGGAAGTGACATTTCCTACAGAACCTCCATGCTCCTTAAAGGGAACTTAAAGAGTCTTGCTTATATAGAACAGAGGAAAAGAAAGAAGGAATAAACATTTCCCTTGCTAACATAAAGCTTCCAGCACTCATCAAGTAATCTTTGATTATTTTTTTGGTTATGAGGAGCCTGTAGTGCTTTATCAGAGGATGGCTCTCAGCTGCAGTCACAAGTATCTCTACAGGGGCAGTGATGCCTGTGGCAGCAGTTGGTCATTTAGGTAGATTGATCCCAGTAGATACTTCTTGTCCTGGCTTTAGATACTTATAAAATAACCAATCTCACTTAGACGAATCAATCAGTGTATATTTACTAAAGAAAGGCAGACTGTAAGGAATAACATTTTTAATCACCGGATCCAAACAGACCCATTTGCTTTAAGTTTTCAAGGTAGTACCTGAAGGAAGGATTTCAAAAAAAGAAAAGGTCATGGCCTTTGGTTGAAATATAGTCTGTTAGATTTATATGGATCACTTCCCTGTAATTATTATACCAAATTATTATACAAAATTGAGAGCCTGTTCTGAAATGTGTGGTGTTGTCTGCAGGTCACGTACACCAGAGACCATAGCAGGGAACCAGGAGAGGAGGAAATGTACAGTGCAGAGAATTTCCGTCGCATCGCTCGCAGTCTCAGTGGAACTGTCATCTCAAACAGAGAAGAGACCTTGGTCTCTTCTCACAGTTTTGTAAGTAGAAGGATGTGCAGCTTTCCAGTGAGCCATCGGCTGCGTGGGGGGGTTGCTGTTTTCTCTCTCTGCATTTAGGAGTTAGCAAACAAGACAGCAGACAACCGAACAATAAGCCATGATGGAAGCTTGTCTTTGAGATTTTTTGCTCTCCTTTTGGAAGAAGAATGAGCTTTTATTTAAGTAACAAAGGCATTTTGTTTGGGAGTCAGTACAGAGTAGTACCTGCTGCAGCTGGTAAGCACGTGAGCTAATATTACTTGCCAGTATCCAAAGGCATCCAGTATAAACATCTTGTTCAGTTGACTTAGAGTATTTTCAGGAAAGCTTCTAATACGCCTATAATTTTAAAAAGACATGACTAACTGTGTGAAAGTTTCTGCTCTCTTGTGAGTATTTGCAGCAAGTAGCATTTTTGGAGAGTAAAAGTAAGCGTAAAGGGGAGACATTTTTGGAGAGTAAAAGTAAGCGTAAAGGGGAGACAATTCAAGACCTGATACATAACACACAGCCAGTTACAGGAAGTAAGTAGAAATAGGAGGTTGATGTATTTTTTTCCCCCTTTGTTATCTCTGTTATGTACTTTTAGGTGCAAGTTAAAACTGCCAGTGAGGAAAAGAGTAACAGGTTATGGTTGGTGTTCAGCAACAGAGCCAGATAGAATGTGAAGGATTGGCTTGGATTGAATTTTTTGTGACTTGTGCTTAAATTTTGATTTGAAACCAACCATGTAGTAAGTGTAGAGGAGTCTCAGTTGTGTAAAATCAGTTATTTAGGCTGGTTGGTCTGATTCTGTCTTTCTGATGTGTCCCATAAGCTAAGGATATGTCAGCTTCTGACTGTTTGCTCTTCAGTGTCCTTTAGTTGAGGGCTTTAATGCACACCTGGAGGTGCTGGCAGAAGCAATTAAAAACCTCTAAGTGTCCAAGACCTGCCCCCCTCTGCTGGAGGTTTTGTCCCCTCCAAAGAAGCAGCGGATGGGATGGCTGTGTGTCACCACTCTTCTCCTTGGTGTATTTCCAGTCCAATGATCCTCCTGAGCAGCCCAGCGCTGCAGTAAGAGCCTCACTGGGTTGATGCGGTTTTTATTTGTGTTTCTTTTTCACATAGAAATGCATGTTTTTGTTCCGGTGACTCATCCCTTTCCTCGGATCAACACCATCTTTGCTTGATTCAACCCAACTCTGTGTTTACTCTCATTTTGTGTTCTTTTCTTCTCCTTTCTCATTTTATAAAAGGAAACACCAAATATGAGGAAAATGCCAGTGGACACCAGCCACCGTTCTTCCAGCTCCACTTCCCTTCCTTTCCCCCATGATCCTCCTGTGTTTCCCTTTGATCCCCAGCACAACCCAACCCAGGTGCAGCACCTACCCCATGATGTACTGGTGCCCAGCATGGTGGGCAAGGCACGTAAACCCTCAGGTAATCACAGAACTTTTCATCCTCCTTCCTGATCAGAAATATGGCTGAAATACAGCTCTTCAGATCTTGTCTTTCATAATGATGTTTCACCATCTGCCTGAATCCCTCCAGAAGTCTGGAAGGATGAGTCACGGTCCCTTCCTTCTCTGCCCTTTTGAGTTGTTCTGTGATTCTGTGTTAAGTGGACATAACAACAGGGAATAATCTTTATGGAAACATTATGATGACTTCATATAAAGTCGTATTCACATTTTTGTGAGCTATTTTCTTTAGTGTAAAAGTAGCAGTAAGACCAATCTTGTTGTCCCGTATGAGAGTACTTCCACAAGCTCCTCATTCCAGCAAATCACACGTGTAACGGTGCCCGTAGAAATAACCAATTCCTGCACAAGAATTATTTTTCCTGTGACAGCCATCAAAACCAGTTTGATCTACCAGCCTTGAAATACTTTGTTGTGCTCCTCCTTGATGACACAGGGGCTAATTAAGAAATCTGAAGCCTGTGACAGCAGCTGTGGTAGGAAAAGGAGGAGATGCAGTGAGGGAAGTGAATGCTAGAAAGGGTGCTGGTAGCTTTTATTCAGAATTGCATGTCAACCAGTAACTGGGTGTACTGGTGATTGTGTTTTTCTTCTGTCACTTGTTGGCCACAGCTGAAAGTTCTGAGAGGATGAAACAAAAAATATAACTAAGCAACCCTTTTATTATTTTTTTTCTCCTCCCCCACCTCAGGAGATCAGAAGAACATCATCCAGAAACTTTTGGTTGTGCCTGACAGGGGTGAAGCTTTCCAAGGTGGAGACTACCCAGGTGTGGCACTGAGCTACGGGAGTCTCCCTTGTGCACCCAAAGGCACCCTCTCCCAGGGGCAAAAGCCCCTCGTTAATCCATATTTAGAAGGTGGAGCACCAAGTGTCTCTGGCCACCGGCCCAACGCGAGCCACGCTGCCAGGCAAGCGGCCACCTTGCCGGAGAAACGAGCCACGCTCTGGGGGGGACACGTTGGCCAACCTGGCAAGAGTTTACAGGAGGGCTTCCTCCCGCAGCCTTCGCAGCATCCAGTGCATGAATCCTACCCCGTGGGTTGCAGGCTGCCGGCCGGCACAGACTACAGCACTTTAAGAACACCACGCGAGCCTTCTTGGGATCCCGGTGCCTCTCAAGGTTGTCCCGTGCCCCCTTCTTGCCTGAAGGCCCCGGGTCCAAGGAGAGTTGACATGCCCCCAGAAGAAGACTGGCGGCAGAACAGCTACACCCCTCAGCCTGGCAGAAGGCGGATGCTGCCCACGCGTGGGATGGAGGGGGCTTTTTCTCCTGCCTCTGAGGCACACAGAAATATGCTGGCGACTGGCACCATGCAGAATAACGGGTGGTGAGATCCCCTCCCCTCCCTGTGCCCTAAGAAACCTCTCTGCCCACACGGCTCTTTGCCAGAGCGTGGATGACGTGGAGGCAGCAAACTCTTCCCATCCGTACCCGTTGCCAGTTTTGTCTTAAAATGTAGCTATACAGTATGTGGAAACTAATTGCACTGTATTTCATTTCTGACACTACTGAACTGCTGTCCGGATGGGGAATTTTGGCTATTCTGGTCCTGGCCTCTCTAGGAAAAAAGCGCTATAGGAAGGGTAAGCTTCAGGGGCGTTGCTTTACGGGTAAGTTCAGAAAAAACACGTGTGTTTTGAAGGAAGACGGCCGCTAACAAAAGGACATTTTTAAAGACTCTTTTTCATGAAATGTAGCTTTGGTAAAATTCTTCACATTAAAAAAAAAAAAAAACAACCCACAACCCAATCAATCCTTTTGTTTTCCTCTCTCCTGTTCCTTCCTACGGGGAAAATAATACTGCCCCCACCTTCCAGGTTCCAGTACACGTGCACCTGGCAGGCTGGCAGTGGGTAAAGCAAACCCGGTTTTGGGTGTGCTGGGATCTCTGACAGAGATCACAGCTGTATTTGCTGCTGAGGAAGTGGCAGGGAGACCTTGTTTGTTAGTTAAACCAGACTTTTTCCCCACTTCCTTAAGGCAAACTAACAATGCTTCAAACAGAAAAGACTGTTAATGCTGCACGCTTAATTACACCAATGTAAACACAGAATAAGTTTAACTATTTTAGTGTCAAACATACTTGCTTTTGTAAGTATTTTTCAAATAAATCTATGAAAATAGTTCTATTTACCTGTCTGTGTATGAGCTTTCTTTGCTATTTGGCTCTACTCGTCAGTTGGCCCAAAAACTGCTGATTTATTGTCTTACGCACTAACAGACGTGAGTAAATTGTTTGATCTAGTTCATTAACAAAGTTTATGTAATAAATATATTTATATATTTAGTTAGATTGGAGGACATGTCCAGTTTTGTCCCTGGGTTTGATGTGTTTCATCATTACTTTGTGCTTAACTTTCCCCTTACAACAGTGTCCTTTGACAAGTATTTTGAGAGGACTTTGGAGGGAAAACTGCAGAATCCAGGCAGATAGGAGATTTATACCAAAAAAAAAAAAAAGTCATTAGAAAGTGTGATTTTTAATAAGAGTTGCACTCCTGCTCTTGCAAATGCTTTCAGGTGTGGTGGTTATGAATTGTTTGAGAAAGTGGAGGGCTGTGTTCTGTGTTTCCATTGAGGTGGGTCTCCCCGGATGGCACTGGAAGGCCCAGGCTGCCCTCTAGTGCCTGGTTCTCCTGCCTCAGCCGCTCTGGGTGAGGGTCTTTGGTTTTAATTTCACGTTTTGCACCTCAGTGCCTGATGGAATTTCATCAGGTTTTGCTGTTCGGTCTGAGATTTGAGTCTCGTGCATTTTAATAAATGTCATTTCTCAGTTTCTCGTTTCTAAAGAATTTCTGTTGCATCTGTTATTGCTACAGTCTTATGTAACTACATCATTCTAAGTTGTGTTTTACATTTGGGATGACGTGGCACACTCCTTTGCACATAACTGTCCCCACTGGCTGTGGTTACTGGTACAAAGCACTCTCTCCTTCCGCCCTTCCATTCCAAAAAAGCCCTGCCAACTTCTGACTTTTTCACATAATGGTTTTGCCACTTTAATAACATGAAATTTCAATATACATAATTTTTTACTAATTTTCTAAATATAAAGCAATGGAGTATTATTCAGGGTTTCCCAGCAGATATAGCTAATCTCTCTGGCCACGCATGGACACCCCATAGCCAACTGCGAGTTTTCTAGCTGTAGAAATGAGAATTTTAGGAAGTGAGTGCAATGCAGAGGTGGATATTTGAGCAGAAATGCTCCTGTTGCTCCTTGGTAGAATAAGACTATTGGAGTAAATCTGGAAAGAAGCTTTTTTTGTTTGTTTTCAGCTTTTTATTACCTTCAGTGGTTGGAAAAGTTGCAGTAGCCCCAGGATGCAGCTGAGGAGGCGGGGAAGTGTTTGACACTTTGCTTGACCACAGCTCTAAAAAATTCAGGTGGCAGAGTGAGGCTTTAAGTAGTCTTGAACTCAGTTATCTAAAAAAAAAAAATCTGCCAAAATAAAGTACCAAGTCACTCCTTCAAGAGCCTATATGGAGTATGAAACGTTTTCAGATACAGAAAGTGTGCAGGCTTAGGCTTATTTTTTTATTTCTTTTAATGCTAGCTGCTGGGAAGGAGCAAGGACACTCCCATAAAGCTCTCCCTAATTACCCTGTGTTGATGCAACTTAACTTTAATCATCGGTGGTTAATCTGCCAAAATAAAGTACAAAGTCACTTCTTGAAGAACCTATATGGAGTATGAAACATTTTCAGATACAGAAAATGTGAATGCTTAGGCTTATTTTTTTACTTATTTTAATGCTAGCTGCCGGGAAGGAGGGAGCACACTCCCATAAAGCTCTCCATAATTACCCTGCATTGATGCAACTTAACTTTAATCATCGGTGGTATCCAGTTTTTCTTTATAAAGGGAGCTGGTTTTATTCCTTCCTCATAGTTCTATCTACCAGGTTTCAAACCCAATTGGTAAATGTCCTGTGTATATTAATTACTTACGGTGAAATAACTCAACCAGGGGCCTGAAGAGGAAAAGTTGGACCATAAGCTGTGAAATACACTAACACACTGCTCCGTATGGAGGTATCAGAATAGAAGCAAACTGAAGTAGATTCAGCAATATATATAACTTGGTAAAAAGTGTGAAGCTGGAAAAATAATTCTGCTTCATCCATAGCTTGTGCCTGCAAGTCTTCCTGAAGTTGGTAAGTTAATATTTACCTTGTACTTCGTTTGACTAACTGCTAACTTGTAGGTCTCTTTGATGGTGTTTATATTGGCTATTTAAACCCTAGAAAAATAATTATATATTAGTTTAATAGTAAAAACCTATAAGAAGAGGGAGGAGGGAGCTTCCACAAGGAATTCAGCAGCTTTTTTTGGAACAGTCTTGTCTTCTTAAAGTTTATAATATTTGTAAGCTTTGACACAACATAACCCTCGTCAAATTTTACTGTTACCTATAAGAAGAGTGAGGAGGGAGCTTTCACAAGGAATTCGGCAGCTTTTTCTTGGAACAGTCTTGTCATCTTAAAGTTTGTAATATTTGTAAGCTTTGACACAACATAACCAGGACTTTCTTCGTAAAATACGTGTCACTGGCTGCAGAGTAGGTTAATGGATGGAATTAAGTGAATGAAACGCCCATAAACTTGAATTTACCTTTTAAAAATAATTTCATTTTGGTTCTCCTAAAAATAAAATCCTTGTTCCCTATATTTGTATGATCTCTCATAATAATTTGTAATATATGTTTAGGGGGCAACAAAGAGCAATAATAAAGAGTAACTTGGTGTTCTAGCGGTCACAAATAAAATCCTTGTTCTGTATATTTGTATGATCTCTCATAATAATTAGTAATGTGTTTAGGGGGCAACAAAGAGCAACAATAAAGAGTAACTTGGTGTTCTAGCGGTCACAAATTTGGGTAAACATAATCCTTCTGTATATGGAAAAGGAACTACCCAGTGCAGTTCCTTCTCTGGAAGGCTACGACTTCCATAAACCTCATGCACAAACTCTGTTCCCAGAGCTGCGGAGCGGCAGGTTGGGTCAAATGGAGCGTGTGCGGGAGTGCACGGCACTGGTGAGTTAACCAGAACACCCTCTGCTTTGGAGAAGTGAGCTGCAAAAGTACAAGGTAAGTGCCTGCTTCTCCCTAAACAAAGGCTGTTCCACCCACGTGAAAATGTGGGGAATTTGGGAAGAGGGAAGGAACCATCTTACTGATACTTCCCTCGATGGGCTCTCCAGCGATGGCGGGGGTAGATGTAGGAAGGGCAGGATTCCAGATCACTGGTGGTCACGCAGGATTTGCATCTAATGACACTTGGGGAGAGGGCCAGGGCAGGGATGTGGGGAGAAGAGAAGAAGGAAAGCCAAAGACAAGAGCCAGAAGGTGGATTGGAACAGAAAGGAACAGACGGGTGGGTGAAGAAGACAAATTGAAAGAAAACACGTTCATTACATTTCTTCCCTCAAACACGTCCATCTTTCCAGAGAACATGCAGTAATTGGTCTGAATTTTCTTTCCTTTTTTTAATGGCTAGATCCCTGTGCAGAGCATCCTCGGCACCGGCTCTGCTGCTGAAGCCTTGGGGAAGAGAAGATTGACTGATGTAGAGAGCAGGCAACGTTCTATATCAGACTCTTTAATAACGTTCACACCCTGGTAAATGAAACTGCAGAAACACTTACATACTGCTGCTATATGTATAAATAGACAGACGTGCAGTGAGCGTTTGTGCCAGCTGGGGCAAAGATAAAAATGTGCTTGGGTTTTACAAATACCTCACTTGAGATCGATGCGTTCTGGGGGCTCCTACCGCTGCGCTCTCTTCGGTTTCACACTTGGGGTGGCAGAAAGGAAGTGTGAGATTCTCATCCATCTGCTCTTGTTGCCTCTAGCATTTCATTGCTGCCTAGTCCAGAACCTTTCCAAGCCCAGTTAGATACCTGTAATGCTCCTTTTCTGCTCGTTCCTCCACCGTTACTCTCACTGATCGAGTTCCCTTTAGAGCTTCAGACAATATTTTAGAAAAAGCATGTTAGATTAATTATTCTTTAAAATCCTCTTGCACTACCGATGAAATGATATTCTGTCTGCATCATTCTTCTAGTTCGTGGAAGGATTTTTTTCTATCCTTTAAACTTCCAAAAATATAACTTGAAAATGTTTTTAAGATTGCTATTTGATTAATGGAAAAATGCCAATTAAGACCAGCCATACAGTCACTGAATATGTTTGCTGGTGTATTTATGGAAGCAGATACAAATGGATGAGTTCAGCTGAAGAAACCTAAACTTCCTTATTGGCATTAATAGAATTGTTTTAGTGTTGATCCTTTAGTGAGTAAGCGCCAAATATACTCATGAATAAGAAGATGAAGTGACTATTTGTAAACTAATTCATGTTACCTTTATTGAAGGAGGGTTATCTTGAGCTTGGGATGGCCCAGTTCCAGATGATTCACCAGTGAATCATAGGCTTGGGAAGCTTTATGTGTGTATATATCACTGAGAGAAATAGTTTTAAATATGAATACATGAGAAAAGTGAGTACAATGAAGCTGCACTTTAGTAATAAATCTGAAGAATCACTTCGTATTATTAAATTCTAGCTTAACTTTTTTACTAATCAGGCAAATAGATTTTGAGGGCCGTCTTTTATCTCTCATTCCAGGGGTTTTATTCAAAATTTTATAGCAGTTAATTGTGATGTGACTGTCAATTGAGGAAGTTCCAAGCATAGAACTCCTGCTAATTAAAAAAAAAAAAAAAATTAAAAAAATCAATTGTCTTAAGTAACTTAGAGCACATTAAAGCATGAGCACATTAACATGCCATGTCTACGTGAAGCTGAACACAAGTAAGTTGCTTTGATTTACAAATCTTCACTTGCTAACCTTGAATTGCTTGGCTGGAATGCTGCACAGAAGGCTAATTTAACTAATGAATGCATATTTCTGCCTCTCTTGCCTGATGATGTCGATTGTGGGAGCTTATATATCATAGCTGATGTACTATTTGGAAAATCTCTGGGCTCAGTTTGCTATGGAGCTACATGTTTTAGTGGTTGAAAACAATTTGCTTTCCAATTCCTGTAGTTCCGATACAGCATACTAAACTAAAACATACTAAACCTTTTTTCAAAGGTTCAGATTGACTTTATTTTTAGATATAAAATATGGCAATCAAATGCAAGTTAACATTATGCCATTAGGTCAGCTACAAGATTTTGGAAATCAGGTACGTATTTTTAAGTACATTTAAAAAGAAAAAAAACCTGATTGTTCGTGACCCCCTGTATTAATTGTCCCTAATTGGGTGAAATAACGCATAAATAAATTTTCCATTTGCTCTGGTGGTTCAGGTAGTTTCTCTAGAGATGAAAAAAACTCAGTAGATGTTAAAGAACCATTTCAGCACTATAGACTGGTTTTGGTTGACTGCCCTTGGAGCCTGAAAAGAAGGTATTTAATATAGCAGATAGAACAGGTGTTCATGACACCTTACTCATCTGAAGAGGGAGAGGAAGTTACGTATGTGAGAGCTCTCAACTGATTTTTCGTTATAAACTACTAATTTGAACACAAGGATGTAATTCATATGAAGTGCTGAGATGGTACAGACCTGAAAATAAATTTATAGCATCTTCTCAAAGTGGATTTTTTTTTTGGGGGGGGGAAGCCAACATCTCTTCAGTGGTTTTATAGTCTTCTATTTGCACATAAAGTTACTGGAACAAAATATGTAGTAGAAAAAGCTTTTAAATCTTTATGTGGGATGATTTTGGGATATCCTTTTCTGCATTTATTTAACTGTTAGTCGTGGCCTCAGGTTTGTCCAGTTATGAGGGCTGCTTTTTTCGCTTGACCTTTCTTAAGCTATCCAATCCCAGTGGAACAGTTAATTCTTGGTAACCTTTAATGGTGTTTGGTCTCAGTAGCTCGGTAAAAGGATGCAGAGGGGTTGGTGGGAGGTATCGTTGCATTTCTGCCACCCAGTACCGATGGCCAGATGTGTCTGTGAGAGAAGAGTGCACATTCTCTTCAGAAACTGAGTCGTTGTCTCTCTGCCTTTTGTGGGTTTGTTCCCCTCAACAGTTTCCTTTAAAATCGCTTAATGGGATTTCCCTGATCTGTAGGACATCACCTTCATGGATCAACATCCTTCATCAAAGTTTAAAAAAAATAAATATCACACTGTTTTACATCATAGTTCTTGTTGTAGAGCAAGAAGGTTGTTGTTTTTTTAATAAGGTCCTGTACACAGACCTGCTTACTGTAAGTTCTTTGTCAGTTAAGTCTCTTGCTTGTGGAGGCTCTGAGAAAACTAGAGAGAGCACAAAGGAGGGCAGCAAAAAGCAGAGTGAACTCAATTTTTAAGAGTGAGTAGAGGTGACTGGATCACAGTCTATTAATATCATCAAGGTAGTAAGATAAATGAAGAGAGGGAATTGCTCGGTCTCAGACGGCAGGAGAAAGAGCAATCGCTTCAGGCTAAGGAAGGAAAAGTTTGAACTAGATAATAAGGGCGGGGGAAGGAATGCTTTAAGCAGAGCAAGCCAGCGATGAGGAACCTAAGGAAGAGTTTTGAGGTACCATCACTCCAGAAATGTGAAATTTAAATTAAAGACGTGGCTGATAGGTTTTGGTAAGAAAAAAAAAATCACCCAAAATTCTAGAGTCAGGGTTAAGCGACGCAAGCTGGGTTGCCTTAGCCTGGTTCTTACAGTTGTGATACGATGCAAGGAACAACCGTGGCCTTGACCAGCTTTTTATACGTGCTCTGTGCTCCCACAGCCTCTTAGAGGTTCCTGGGGAATGAAGGAAAACTGTGCAGGAAGGGAGTGTGACAGGATAGAACTGTAATAATAGTCCAGTAACTATCTGATAATTTGGTTCTGGTTTGTGGTTGTTGTTTTGATTTTTTCTTTTTAAGTCAGTGCAGCTTCTCTATACTGGATGATGCTGGTAACTAGAGTATTGTGGTGATTTTGTGGTGCTGGAGAAAACGGCTTGAGACTTTGCTTTCAACATTTCTGAGTGATGCCCTCCTGTTAAAGGATAGCAAGGTTTGCCATAAAAAACTGCCTTGGGACAGCAGGGAGATCCTGGGTCCTCTTAAATGAAGGCTTTCAAGTATTCACATCGAAACTCAGTACAGCGATATATCAAAATGTATTTAAAATAAAATGTGGCTTCTTCTGAGGTGGTCTCACAGTTCATAGAAACCGCAATACCGTTTCTGGTAATTGAGAAAGGAAAATTTCAAGCAGTCACTAGTGAGAGTCAATGAAATGGAACAACCTCTTAAAAGTTTTGTGTTCCTCATCTTGTTCTCCTGCTTATAGCACGTCTTCCTCCTCTCAGACCTGGTTTATCTCTGCAAGATTTGCTCTCTGCATCTTTCTCTTGGGATCTGGAATATATCTCTCTCTCCTGTGATTCAATTTCCTTCTTAGAGTTTTCAAAAAGTCCTTGTTGGGTAATTAGATGATTCTGGGACATTGCATTGTGCCAGTTTTAAAGATATGTCGCTGTTCGAGTCAGAAGGGACCGTTCCAGTCATCTGACCTTCTGCATGAGATGGTTACAGAATTTCACAGTTGTTTTTATGGCTAACTTCTGCCTAAGTTCAATAAACGGCACTTGTTGTCTGAAGCAACCATTTACTAAAACACAGTTGCCGCTACATCTTGCAGGGCTCGGTCAGGGGAGGTGTCAGAAAGTCTAGGTTTTAACATAACACCTTTTTGTTTAAACAGCTTTTGGGTGCAGCTTCAGTGTGTGCTGCTGTGAGACAGGGCAGGAGGAGGGCAGGGATCATCCACATCCCAAATGGCTCCATTCCCCACGGTACACAATAACACGGATTGGCTTGATTATTCCATCTGCTTCCCTTGCTGACTTGTTTCTCTGTTACAAAAGCAGTTGTTCCAGTGCTAGTTAATGTTTTGTTGGAATATCCAGTCAGAATAGGAATCAGGCGCTCCTTTCTTCTTCTTCTTTTTTTTTTTTTTTCCCAAATTAGGTATTAAAATGTATGGAGTGGAGCGGCCACTTGGTGGCAAAGCTGAACAGGAAGTAAAATGTGACTCTGCTTTCCAGAAATACTTTAATTTGTCTGGTATTTTTGGGAAACTATCAGGATTACAAAGACACACTGACTTCTACCTGCAAGGCCACGTTTCTGTTTGTAATTGTGTTCCTGAGTTCCTACAACCATAACTCTGCTTGTGATGCTGTAGAAATTGTTTGGTTCCTTCAATACAAGATGTATTGAATCCATCAGCTTTGCTTTCACCGTCAGGTGAGTTGGGGCAACGTGAATGCCCCTTCCAGAGTCTCCAGCAGATTTAGAGACAATACTACCTGAAAAAGTTTCAAGGACAAGCTAAAGAGCTGAGTTCTGTAGTTCTTTCCCTCTCCTTAATACAGGTTTTGGTATTGTCCTAATGACATTGTATGTCAATGAGGCAAGATGCAATATGTTAGATAAATGACATCAATAAACCCCCAAGGTAACTGTGCTATAGCTAACTTCTCTTCCTAGCTACTGTTATCCAAAAAATCAGTCATTCAAATTAAGATTCTTAACGTTTTAAGGAGGTGTGGTTTGTAGGGAGATGTAGGACCATTTGTCACGTCAACCTATTTATGGGGGAGGGAGGACCAGCAAGATTTCACCTGTATGAGCCTTTTCTTCAGGTGTTGCCTGGCTATGACTGGAAGTGTTTCAGCAGGCAGGGCTCTAGGTGTGCTGGTGAGAAGCCCATAATGTCTCCTCCTGGCACAGCATCACAACAACATAAAATTATGCTCTGCTTTTTCCTCAAGCCAGAGTTCTGACTGCGTCAGCCCCTTTTGCTTCATACCCCTGGAGACGAGATGCACATGGGCTGCGGGCTCACCAGAAAAGTGAGCAATTGAAGGAAGGAAGAGGCATCTCCCTTGGAACTGCACTTCAGGTGAGGTGAAGAGGCGATTCCTGACAACATTCAGCAAGGTCTCAGGCTCCCTGGGTGTTTGGAAATGTATGGACAAATCAATTTCTTTATAATACGAGACACTCTCTGCTGTTTCACGCTGTCAAACATTCAAACTACATTTATTACTGAGCTTCTCTTGATTCTAAATAAGAGACTGAATTCATTCCCCCCTGCTCCTTGTTCCAGCAGATCTATTTTCAGCTAATGCTAAGTCAACAGGAGCAACATTTACTTACTGCCCTTCCTACCCTCTGCTCTCGCTGCGTATTCTGAATGGATACACGTGCATACTATTGAAGCAAATGAGCTTTTGTTCTATTTAAAAAAAAACCCAGGCCCTTTAAATTGGTTGTACAATGACAGACGTTTGTAGAACATGTGGCATAAAGCATTAATTCCTGCTACCAGAAAGCTTAGCGATAAATCCAAAATAGACATCCAGGATTTCTTCCATGATGCTCCAATGTATCCCAGCTCTCTTCTTGAGTGCATGCAGATATTTCACTTATGGACATGGAATGAATAGAATTCTGTTTTTCCAAAACTTTGGAGTCTTAGAAGAGTCCTTAATAAATAACCCAAGGGTTTATAATTCTGATTCCCTTAAAATTTTCAGTTGCTTCCTTGAATGTCTTTACAGTGATGTTTCATTCAAAGTTTCTTGCTTGGACTGTCTTAGCCATGTAATAAAAAAGCATGGTTAAACCAAGCACTTGTGTAACCCAGCAGTTTTAATATATTTTTCCTTGAGCCAAACAGCTTTTTGTGCAGGTCCTCACCTCACATGTCATCCTTTTCCCTTGGACCTCAATGAGGCAAGACCCAAGACCTTGCTGGAAAGTATTATCTCTCAACTTAAATTCTTAAATGCCTGATTTATTGTGTGAAATAGTTTGTACAGCTCAGTACAAGTGATGCATAAGAGCTATATTATTAGCTGAGAAGCAAAGCAGCAACTCTTTAGATATAACCATATTTAAATAAATGCAGTGTAAGTATGTATTTAGGTGTTTGCTAGATCTGACTGAGTTTGTTGGCAGATACTTAAGGGATGCCAAATTCAGAGATTTTGGGGGTTGGGTTTTTGGGGGTGGTTTTTGTTTGAGTTTTTTTTAAAACCCAGCTAATTTCTGTGATCTCAACTACAGTGCAGTCCCTACAGCCAACCTGCACTGGTACAACTTGAGGATATACTAAATTGGAGGAAAGAGGATGAAACTAACAGCCGGAGAGCAAGAACTACTTGGTTATTTTTCCATCAGTAAAGTTAATGTAATATGGAATGGTGATAAAGAATGATGGGATTATCTTAGGTCAAGGTTATACCAACCTTTTTCCCCTGTCTTATGCCCTGCATATGGTTGGACCTATTGCTCTACACAATATTTACATGGTCTGTGTATAAATGGTTTCGGGGGAAACCTTATTGCTCTCTACAACTGCCTGAAAGGAGTTTGTAGCGAGCTGGGGATCGATCTCTTCTCCCAAGCAATAGGACAAGAGGAAACGGCCTCAAGTTTGCAGCAGGCGAGGTTTAGGGTGGATATTGGGAAAAATTTCTTCACCAAAAGGATTATCAAACATCGGAACAAGCTGCTGAGGGAAATGGTGGAATCACCATCACTGGAGGTATTTAAAAGACGTGGTGGTGAAGGCTGTGGTTGATGGTTGGACTTGGTTAGAAGGGACCTTTTAAGATCATCTAGACAATTCCATGACTCTATGATGGCAGGGCTGTGTTTGCAAGGATCAGGCCCCACTGTCACCTCATGCAGCAGCTTTGAGGAGTGTCAGGGCCCATGAGGTGCTACGGTACGTGGGGCTGTCACTGCTCCTGGCCACCTCCTTTGTGTTCAGCCCCAGAGCTGGGGCAGAGACGTTTCTGAATTACCTGATGGTTCTATCCTGGGGGGAACTCCTTCCTCCTCCTCCTCCTCCTCCATCTCCTGGCCCAGGCTGCAGAGGTGAGGCGGCGGGGCCTCCCCCAGCGGTGCTGAGGGGAGGGAGGCAGCCCCTGGCTCTGAGGTGGGGACCGAGGGACTCCCCTTCGGCCCGCCGGGGGGAGGCGGCCCCTTCAGCCCTCATCGCCTGACAAAATGGCTCCCCCCGCGCCTCACGGGCGGGGGCCTGGCCCTGCCCCGCCGGGAGGAGCGGCCCCGCGGAGCTCTCCATGGTGGCCGCCGGCCCTCACCGGCTGAGGGGCGGCTGGGGGCCGGG